>NC_090324.1:39929894-40088939 GCF_040869045.1 Eurosta solidaginis | reverse complement strand
GGTCGCTCGATATTAGTGTTACATAGATCGGCCATTTCTATTGCCAGTAAGTCTACTGGGATTTTCCGGGTTAGAACCAGGATCGCGTCGTCGAACACCGTCCGATAAGCACTTGCTATTCTTAAAGAAGCAAGTCGGTACGCTGCTAATATATATTTTTGATGGGTCTGTTTAGATCCATACCACACTGGTGCTGCGTACAATATTATTGAGCTGGTTACTGTGGACAATAGCTGACGTGTAGCTTCGCTTGGACCACCAATGTTAGGTATTATTCGCATAAGTGATCCGTTAACTTTGGTAATTTTCTCCCCCCCCCCCCCCCCCCCGCTCTGAAGTTCTCTTTGAAAGTTAACTTAGAGTCAATGTTCACTCCTAAGTATTCTAAGGAATCCTTTGAAGTGATTTGGTGATCCCCGACAGTTAAGACTCACTCGTTCGCCGACCGTTTGGAGCTTACTAATACCACTTCCGTCTTTTGGCTAGCCAACTCCAGTTCCGTATTGGTCAGCCATTCCTTTATTTTTGCTACGGCGTCATTACATAATGCTTGAAGGAAGTCCAGTTTCTTGGCCACTACTACCACTGCAATATCATCAGCATATCCCACAATTTGCGTGTTTTCTGGTAGATCAATCTTTAGCACCCCGTCATACATTACATTCCAAAGCGTTAGACCGAGAACAGGTCCCTGTGGGACGCCTCCTGTGATTTTGTACTCTTTTGGTCCTTGATCCCTGTCAAAAAGAAGTACTCTGTCTTTAAGATAGCTACCTTTATTCTGCGTAAGTAAGCTGGAGTGCCGAAGCTATGCAGCGCTGCCATTATCTGCATCCAGTTCGCAGTGTTAAAAGCATTCTTGATGTCCAACATAATCAGTGCACAGAACTTCCTTTTATTTTGGCCTCCAGAGATAGCTTCTCTAGCTATATTGACGACTGTTTGTATTGCATCTACGGCGGATCTTGATTAGCGAAATCCATATTGACTATTCGATAAGCTACCTGGTCTTTCTAGAGTCAGCTGTAGGCGCTCACTAATTATACGCTCGAAAATCTTCCCTAAGGAATCCAGCATACAAAGTGGCCTATATGAGGGTGGTTTGTCCGGCTGTTTACCACGTTTCAGCAATTGGACAAGTCTTTGTCATTTCCACGGGCGAGGAAACACGCCTTCTTGCATACAGGCATTAAAAGATCAGTAAATAATGTAGCCCTAGTTGTGATCGCAGCTTTAAGGGCTATGTTTGGCACTTCGTCCGGTCCTGGGGATTTTTTATCAGCAACTCTTTTTGCAGCGTCCAGCACCTCTTGCTCTGTAATTTGCGGAATTTCCGTACTTTCTATATCCTCGCTTGGATAAGTCCAGCGATCTTGCGCCGGGAAAAGTGTTTCAACAATAATATTCATCAGTATCGAGCACGTAGGTTGCTGTGATATCGGTCCTTTAACTTTGGCCATCACAGTTCTGTAGGCTGATCCCCAAGGATCTAGGTCGACATTATACAGCAGTTCCCTAAAGCATAACTTCTTGCTCTTTTTTATGGCATTTTTAAGTGCCTTCCTTTGTGCGACATAGGTGCTGTGTAACTCCGCATATCGTGGTGATGAGCGTGCCCTCTGCGTTATTCTTCGTGCTTTTCGACATTTTTTACGCTCTTCCGCAATTTCGTCATTCCTCCAATATACCGGAGTGCGCTGTGCTTTTCCGTGACTTCTGGGCATGGCAGCATCACATGCCATACATAGCAACTTATTGATTTGAACCGACTGGTCTTCCGCGTGCGATTCTCGTACAATGGCGTCCTCCCAAATAATGTCAAATATTTGTGAGTCGAAAATGTGCTGTTTCCATTTCCTACTTTGTCGATGTCTTGCTGCTACCGTTCGTGGAGTTTCGAGCAGCTCTACTCTAGTAGCTTTATGGTCGCTGAGTGTGTAGACGTTGCTTATGGACCATTTTGCTCGTCTTGCTATTTCGCTGCTAGCGAAGGTGAGATCTAAAATGGATCGTCTGGTACCTGTATCGAAGGTATATATCCCTGGTTCATTTAGGAGTTCTAGCCTCAAAGAAGTAAGGCTTTCGAGAAGAACTCTCCCTCTTTCGTTGGTTCGTCTACTTCCCCACACAGATGACCATGCATTGAAGTCTCCACGCACTAAAAGCGGGTATTTACCTCGTGCTTCAATGGTGATCCCGTATATCATGTCTTCAAACTCGGCGATGGTCATGCTCGGAGGGGCATAGCACCTGAAAACGTATAAACCGTTGATTTTTGCCACGTGAAAGCTGCTACCGTTGGCGTCATATTTTCCTGTGGGAGAAATTTCCCTGGTGCCCAAATTGAGGCTTTCCCTGCTGAATCTGAGTGCCAACCCTGCTTGTGGCGATTTTTGTATTGTTCAGAGAGTACCACTATGTCATATCCTCTTTCATAGACTGTTTGGGATAATAGCTCTTGGGCTACTTCGCAATGGTTTAAATTGAGCTGCAGTACGCTCATGAGACAGTAATTTTGCTGCCCTCTCGTTGTTGGCATTTAAAACTGCCTGCTGAATGTTGTCCCCCACATAGCGCGCATTTCGTTGCGTTTTCGCAACTTGCAGCCTTATGACCTTCCTGGCCACATTTCCAGCATAGGCTAGACCTATCTACAGTCTCCTTACATTTCTGAGCTATATGCCCGTAGCCCCAGCACATATAACGGCGTTTCTCTTGCTTGAGCTCTCTAATTCGGCAGGAAACCCATACTACCCGGATCCTTTGCGTATTAAGAACCGCCTTGGCATCAGCAGCTGTAAGGCTTATAAGTGCCGACTTCGTGCCACTGTACCCTGTGCGTATGCTTTTTATGGCAGCCACATCGGGAAGTTTGATGTTGCATTGCTGGTGGAGGGCGTTGCAAATCTCCTCGGACGTAGTAATCTCATCGAGTTCTCTGCACTGTAGTGTGACCATTTGGGATTTTGTTATAACTTTAGCCGAGTCCTTTAGTGCCGCTTCAATTTCTGCTTGGTACGGGCTTGTTTTTCCATCTTGCGATTTTTTCAGCTCTAGTAACAACTCTCCTTTCGCCGTTCTTCTAATCGCTTTGACTTTATGTTTTGTTTAGAAAAGTAGTGCATTTATCCATTCTAAGTAAATTTATAAAAAAATTGTTGCCTGTTTGTAGCCAAGTGTAGTTTTATAACACCGGCATCTTTAGTTGCCAACGAGCACAGTCCTATTTTTGAAATTCTCAACGACAATTTCAAAAAAGTGTCGCACAGCGGACTTCTTAGTGTCGATGAAAGCATGATCCCGTATTATGGAAAGCACGGCGCTAAACAATTCATTCGCGGTAAACCAATCCGATTTGGTTTTAAACTGTGGTGCATCGGTGATCATAATGGATTTTTACTCCATGCAGAGCCTTATTGTGGATCAAGTACGAAAATATCTTCCCTTGGATCGGGACAAGGTTGAGATGTTGTCCTAGATTTGGCTTCGAAATGCAATCTACCCATCGGAACTCAGCTTTTCTTCGATAATCTATTCACAAGTGTCGATTTGCTAGAAGAATTGCTGAAGAGGAAAATTGGTGTAACAGGAGCTCTACGAGAAAATAGGGTTTCTAAGCATATGAATTTAACTAATAAGTGGAGTTTGTCAAAAAAGGGAGATTAACATATGAAACTACTGCTTCCGAAACTTTTCTTGGCGTTAGATGGATGGACAACGCAGTAGCAACTATTCTTAATAATTGCGTACCACTGGAACCAATTGGGAAAATTGGCCGTTACCCTCGCCAGGATAAAAGCCGGATCGACGTCAATATTCCCTTTCCGATAAAACAATACAATAAATATATGTCTGGCGTAGACTTGTGTGACCAATTCTTGTCAACCTATCGCACGTCTATCAGATCAAAAATTGGTGGTGGCCATTCTTTTCGTGGGCTTTGGATGTAAGCTGCATCCAAGGATGGTTGGTCTATAGAAAGCTGGGTAACAATATACCCCTTCTCGAGTTTAGACGACAATGTGCCATGTTTTTGCTAAGATCATATGGAAAACCGCGAATGAGACCAGATCCGTCATCAGCTAGTCAAAAATATTTGATATATAATTTAAGAGTTGACAAAAAGGATCACATAGTAGTCAAGGGCGAGTCAAAATACCACCGCTGCAAAAAATGTAGGGGAAGAACAGCATTTATGGGCAAAAAATCTAATGTCTTTCTTCATCCAGTAAACTGTTTGAACACTTTCATAGCTCTTAAGAATTTCTGTAAACATATTTATATTACTTATGCATTATTAAATAAAAACAAGTAAGGACGGGACTGTGCCGATGAATTCATACCTTTCATGAATGGGGCTGAACAATAGTCTTATCCCTTTCGTAATCTCCAAATAATCGGATGTATAAGATAAGAAATATATAGTGAACAGATGTGCATAGATGTGAACGATCGGTTGTATGGGATATATATTATATATAGCTCCGATCGAAATGATTTTTACAGGAAATCTTCTATGATATATTAGAATATATATAACCAAGTTTCACCTTTTTATAATGGAAACTAAGGGAGAACTGGCCAAAAATCTTTCTATCTGAACGATGTATATACTATATACATATAGCTCAGATCAAAGTGACTTTTCAAGAAATCTTCTATGATATATTAGAATAAATATCACCAAGTTTAACGTTTTTATATTCGAAATTAAGGGGAAATAGCTAAAAATATTTCTACCTGAAAGATCGGTTGTATGGGATATGTATTATATATAGCTCCGATCGAAATGATTTTTTTCATGAAATCTATTATGATATATTATAATAAATATCACCAAGTTTAACGTTGATATATTGGAAATTAAGTGAGATATTGCCAAAAATTTTTCTATCTGAACGATCGGTTGTATGGGATATATACTATATATAGGTCCGATTAAAGTGATTTTTTCAGGATATCTTCTATGATATATTGGAATATATATCACCGAGTTTCACGTTTATACTTTCTAAATTGCGACAGGAATGACCAAAATCGTCTTATCTGAACGATCGGTTGTATGGGAGATATATGGATCCGACAAATGTCTAATATAATACAAAAATACATCCTTGTGCCAAATTTCATTGAAATATCTCAAAATTTTAGGGACTAGTTTGCGTTCAAACAGACCGACGGACAGACGGACGGACGGACAGATGGACATGGCTATATCAACTCAGTTCGTCGTCCTGTTCAATTCGGTATATTTAATGGTGAGTCTATCTTCTATATTTCTCAACGTTACAAACATCGGACCAAAGTTAATATACCATCGTGTTCATGAAAGGTATAAAAAAACACATTAAATCTGTCAAACAAACATTTTTTTGCCTACGTCATTTGTAAACGTAAGTGCTCATTGGGAACCAAAGTTGCCACCCAAAAACACCCCTTCGCCATTTTTTTTTTCAAAGTGTTAGAACGAAGTTGGTTTCTACACCGTTGGAGACTATTTGTACAAATTTTGGTTTTGTAATTCGAAAAAAAAGTTGTGGGCATTAATGAGTTAATTTCGTCACGAAACCCAAAATTGTAAGTCCTTAAAGGAAAATAGATAGACCCACCATTAAGTATACCGAAATAATCAGTATGAAGAGCTGAGTTGATTTAGCCATGTCCGCCTGTCCGTCTGTCCGCCTGTCTGTTTGTATGCAAACAAGTCCCTCAATTTTTGAGATATCTTGATAAAATTTGGTGAGTGGTTTATTTGGGTATCCGATTAGACATTTGTCGGAACCGGCCGGATGGGACCACTATAGCATATATCCTCCATACAACCGATTTTTCAGAAAAAGAGGATTTTTGTCATATCTTCCTCAATTTAACAGATTGAAGCTTCAAACTTCACCATATACTTTCGTATATTGCACATATTGTTGTCTGATAAAATTGATGAGATCGGTCGTATATATAGTATATATCCCCCACAACCGATTGTTCAGATAAGAAACTTTTCGTAATTACTGCCCTATTTTAAGAGCTAGAGGCTTCAAATTTCAACGAATGCTTAGGTATATAGCATATACTGTTGTCTGCAAAAATCATAAAGATCGGTGGTATATATAGTATATATATATATATATATATATATTCGTAATTTCAGCCCCATTTTAACAGCTAGGGAGCTTCAAATTTCACCGAATGCTTACGTATATAGCATATATTGTTGTCTGAAAAAATCATAGAGATCTGTTGTATATATAGTATATATCTCATACAAAAATCCAGTGCTTCATCCAGCGTCAGCTGCATAACAAGCCACTAGTACACTGTTATTATTTTTTTTTTTTTTGCGGGGAGGCTGAAAAATGCCTAATGCACCATAATTGCTACCGGCGCAGCAACCGTGTGTCCGTAGATTACAAGACAGTCCCGTTCTGGAACCGTCGCCCACCCCGGCACCACTTACGCATTATTTCAGGGTGGCGTTTCATATTTCTCATTTTTTAAGAGCCTACTGTTGTCCCTGCGTCCAGGTGCCCGCTATTTGCTCTGAGTGTCAATTTAATCGCCACTGCTTCGCATGCGCATTTCTCTGCGCTCCCTCTCAGCATCCATCAGGCGTGTCATTACTATAAATGCCATTTTGCTCACTGCAGTCCTGCACTCTTTCCTGTTGCACATATGTGATACTAAATTTCTCGTGGTAGGTTCCTCCCCAAAGACTCCATGCAAGGTGAGTCTTTCTCCGAGGAAACGGGGGCAGTGGAACATGAGGTATTCTGCGTTTTCTAACTCCGTGGTACACATTGGGCAATGAGAATTTTCCTCTATCCTACGCTTCCATAAATACTCTTTGAAACTGCCATGTCCACTCATTATCTGCGTGAGATGGTAGTTAAGTTCGCTGTGCTTACGCTCATTCCATTGAGCTACGTTCCAAACTAGTGTGAAAGTCCAACGCCCTTTACTCGAGGCCTCCCACCGTTCTTGCCACTTAGCTATTGTTTGTGGCCTTGCTCTTTTCTTGTCTTCTTCAGATGGTCGCTCGATATTAGTGTTACATAGATCGGCCATTTCTATTGCCAGTAAGTCTACTGGGATTTTCCGGGTTAGAACCAGGATCGCGTCGTCGAACACCGTCCGATAAGCACTTGCTATTCTTAAAGAAGCAAGTCGGTACGCTGCTAATATATATTTTTGATGGGTCTGTTTAGATCCATACCACACTGGTGCTGCGTACAATATTATTGAGCTGGTTACTGTGGACAATAGCTGACGTGTAGCTTCGCTTGGACCACCAATGTTAGGTATTATTCGCATAAGTGATCCGTTAACTTTGGTAATTTTCTCCCCCCCCCCCCCCCCCCCCCCCCCCCGCTCTGAAGTTCTCTTTGAAAGTTAACTTAGAGTCAATGTTCACTCCTAAGTATTCTAAGGAATCCTTTGAAGTGATTTGGTGATCCCCGACAGTTAAGACTCACTCGTTCGCCGACCGTTTGGAGCTTACTAATACCACTTCCGTCTTTTGGCTAGCCAACTCCAGTTCCGTATTGGTCAGCCATTCCTTTATTTTTGCTACGGCGTCATTACATAATGCTTGAAGGAAGTCCAGTTTCTTGGCCACTACTACCACTGCAATATCATCAGCATATCCCACAATTTGCGTGTTTTCTGGTAGATCAATCTTTAGCACCCCGTCATACATTACATTCCAAAGCGTTAGACCGAGAACAGGTCCCTGTGGGACGCCTCCTGTGATTTTGTACTCTTTTGGTCCTTGATCCCTGTCAAAAAGAAGTACTCTGTCTTTAAGATAGCTACCTTTATTCTGCGTAAGTAAGCTGGAGTGCCGAAGCTATGCAGCGCTGCCATTATCTGCATCCAGTTCGCAGTGTTAAAAGCATTCTTGATGTCCAACATAATCAGTGCACAGAACTTCCTTTTATTTTGGCCTCCAGAGATAGCTTCTCTAGCTATATTGACGACTGTTTGTATTGCATCTACGGCGGATCTTGATTAGCGAAATCCATATTGACTATTCGATAAGCTACCTGGTCTTTCTAGAGTCAGCTGTAGGCGCTCACTAATTATACGCTCGAAAATCTTCCCTAAGGAATCCAGCATACAAAGTGGCCTATATGAGGGTGGTTTGTCCGGCTGTTTACCACGTTTCAGCAATTGGACAAGTCTTTGTCATTTCCACGGGCGAGGAAACACGCCTTCTTGCATACAGGCATTAAAAAGATCAGTAAATAATGTAGCCCTAGTTGTGATCGCAGCTTTAAGGGCTATGTTTGGCACTTCGTCGGGTCCTGGGGATTTTTTATCAGCAACTCTTTTTGCAGCGTCCAGCACCTCTTGCTCTGTAATTTGCGGAATTTCCGTACTTTCTATATCCTCGCTTGGATAAGTCCAGCGATCTTGCGCCGGGAAAAGTGTTTCAACAATAATATTCATCAGTATCGAGCACGTAGGTTGCTGTGATATCGGTCCTTTAACTTTGGCCATCACAGTTCTGTAGGCTGATCCCCAAGGATCTAGGTCGACATTATACAGCAGTTCCCTAAAGCATAACTTCTTGCTCTTTTTTATGGCATTTTTAAGTGCCTTCCTTTGTGCGACATAGGTGCTGTGTAACTCCGCATATCGTGGTGATGAGCGTGCCCTCTGCGTTATTCTTCGTGCTTTTCGACATTTTCTACGCTCTTCCGCAATTTCGTCATTCCTCCAATATACCGGAGTGCGCTGTGCTTTTCCGTGACTTCTGGGCATGGCAGCATCACATGCCATACATAGCAACTTATTGATTTGAACCGACTGGTCTTCCGCGTGCGATTCTCGTACAATGGCGTCCTCCCAAATAATGTCAAATATTTGTGAGTCGAAAATGTGCTGTTTCCATTTCCTACTTTGTCGATGTCTTGCTGCTACCGTTCGTGGAGTTTCGAGCAGCTCTACGCTAGTAGCTTTATGGTCGCTGAGTGTGTAGACGTTGCTTATGGACCATTTTGCTCGTCTTGCTATTTCGCTGCTAGCGAAGGTGAGATCTAAAATGGATCGTCTGGTACCTGTATCGAAGGTATATATCCCTGGTTCATTTAGGAGTTCTAGCCTCAAAGAAGTAAGGCTTTCGAGAAGAACTCTCCCTCTTTCGTTGGTTCGTCTACTTCCCCACACAGATGACCATGCATTGAAGTCTCCACGCACTAAAAGCGGGTATTTACCTCGTGCTTCAATGGTGATCCCGTATATCATGTCTTCAAACTCGGCGATGGTCATGCTCGGAGGGGCATAGCACCTGAAAACGTATAAACCGTTGATTTTTGCCACGTGAAAGCTGCTACCGTTGGCGTCATATTTTCCTGTGGGAGAAATTTCCCTGGTGCCCAAATTGAGGCTTTCCCTGCTGAATCTGAGTGCCAACCCTGCTTGTGGCGATTTTTGTATTGTTCAGAGAGTACCACTATGTCATATCCTCTTTCATAGACTGTTTGGGATAATAGCTCTTGGGCTACTTCGCAATGGTTTAAATTGAGCTGCAGTACGCTCATGAGACAGTAATTTTGCTGCCCTCTCGTTGTTGGCATTTAAAACTGCCTGCTGAATGTTGTCCCCCACATAGCGCGCATTTCGTTGCGTTTTCGCAACTTGCAGCCTTATGACCTTCCTGGCCACATTTCCAGCATAGGCTAGACCTATCTACAGTCTCCTTACATTTCTGAGCTATATGCCCGTAGCCCCAGCACATATAACGGCGTTTCTCTTGCTTGAGCTCTCTAATTCGGCAGGAAACCCATACTACCCGGATCCTTTGCGTATTAAAAACCGCCTTGGCATCAGCAGCTGTAAGGCTTATAAGTGCCGACTTCGTGCCACTGTACCCTGTGCGTATGCTTTTTATGGCAGCCACATCGGGAAGTTTGATGTTGCATTGCTGGTGGAGGGCGTTGCAAATCTCCTCGGACGTAGTAATCTCATCGAGTTCTCTGCACTGTAGTGTGACCATTTGGGATTTTGTTATAACTTTAGCCGAGTCCTTTAGTGCCGCTTCAATTTCTGCTTGGTACGGGCTTGTTTTTCCATCTTGCGATTTTTTCAGCTCTAGTAACAACTCTCCTTTCGCCGTTCTTCTAATCGCTTTGACTTCATCACCCAGGGATTTTAATTCGTCGCATTTTCTCACTTTACGCAATATGTCGGCGTACGTCGCATCCCCCGCCTTGGAAATGATGATTGCATCCGGCCTAGCCTTAAGTGCTTTTTTCTTGCGATTCTTTTTAGCTAACTGCCACTCTCCCGCCTTTGGGCTGCAGTTTCCTCTTTCCGCTCCGTCTTCTCTTGCGTTTCTTGCCGTCATTTGTGACCACGTGCCGCGGCAAGACGTCCTTTAGTGTAGTAGTGGTTTTACGTTGTTCTCCTTGGTCGAGTACAAATTATTCCTCGGTCGCTTTCCTGGGGGTGATGGATATCTATCCTTGGCACATTCGCTTGCACGCAATTTATGTTCTAAATTCTTTACCTCTAGGGCCGACTCGATGTACAGCACTTTTATTACGGAGGCCAAGCGCTTGATTTCCGCGTGTATATTATTACGCCCTATGAAGAATTGCATCAAGTCCTCAATCGCCTTGCCTAGCTTGGTCATCTTTTTTTCTCCAGGTGGGTTTTGCTGATTGAACGCAGCTGACGCCTGCTTAATTAGCTCACTTAATAATGGTGTGCCCGTTTGAGCCTTGCTGTCGGAGTTCTTTTTGCAAAGCTTCGGCGTAGAACCCGGCGACAACGCTCCTTGCTTGCTTTCGGCCTCCGCTCCTTTGGGTTTCGTTACCACTTGCGACGAATTGTTAAGGCCCCCAGCTGATGGGCCACGCCCTTTTGGAGAGCGAGCTAGCTTCCTTCCTACGAATGGATTGAACGCCATTTCATTCTCCTGTGTTTGGTTTTTTTATTTTAGTATTGTTGTTGCTCATCATTTATTTAATTGGGTCCCAACTTTAGGCCGCTATCTTGGTCCGAGTGTGCAGCTACCTATATAGATCCCGTGGTTGTCTATGCGAAGGCAGGGAGGCCACGCGAAGGTTGACGCAGTCCCTTATGAAGACTGTGTTCAGAGCCAGATCAGTATTAATCGGGACGATCTCAACTGAACCTGCACCGCCAACTTAATGATGACGGACTTTTAACGTACCCCTAGGCCTACCTCCAGCGGCAGGGCGAGTAGATGCCGCCCTGAATTAAGCATCCACAGCCTAGTACGGTGTTGCTTCGAGGGAATACCTACCCAAAATAGGGAGGCAACTATACGACGTGGGATACACACTCAGGAAGGTAAAGAGGTAAATTATTTGTAAATTTAAGGTGATTGTCACTGAGAACAGTAAGGTCTTAATTAAGGTATACTGGAATAAACGACTCGGATATGTTTGTTAAGGGCAGGCGAATGTGGCATTCGGAAATCTCAGTACACGGCTTGACACACCGTCGAAATGACTTTCCGGTTAATGTCCCATTCGTCTCCGTCCCGTTAAAACCTTGGCAGGCCTTGGGGTACGTTCAAAGTCCGTCATCATTAAGTTGGTGGTGCAGGTTCGGTTGATATCCTCCCGATTAATACTGATCTGGCTCTGAACGCAGTCTTCATGAGGGACTGCGTCAACCTTCGCGTGGCCTCCCTGCCTTCGCATAGATAACCACGGGATCTATATAGGTAACTGCACACTCGGACCAAGATAGCGGCCTAAAGTTGGGACCCAATTAAATAAATGATGAGCAACAACAATACTAAAATAAAAAACCAAACACAGGAGAATGAAATGGCGTTCAATCCATTCGTAGGAAGGAAGCTAGCTCGCTCTCCAAAAGGGCGTGGCCCATCAGCTGGGGGCCTTAACAATTCGTCGCAAGTGGTAACGAAACCCAAAAGAGCGGAGGCCGAAAGCAAGCAAGGAGCGTTGTCGCCGGGTGCTGCACCGAAGCTTTGCAAAAAGAACTCCGACAGCAAGGCTCAAACGGGCACACCATTATTAAGTGAGCTAATTAAGCAGGCGTCAGCTGCGTTAAATCAGCAAAACCCCCCTGCATTTCTTCATAGGGCGTAATAATATACACGCGGAAATCAAGCGCTTGGCCTCCGTAATAAAAGTGCTGTACATCGAGTCGGCCCTAGAGGTAAAGAATTTAGAACATAAATTGCGTGCAAGCGAATATGCCAAGTATAGAAGTCCATTACCCCCACGAAAGCGACCGAGGAATAATTCGTACTCGACTAAGGAGAAAAACGTGGTAAAACCCACTACTACACTAAAGGACATCTTGCCAGGGCACGTGGGTGGTCACAAACGACGGCAAGAAACGGAAGAGAAGACGGAGCGGAAACCGGAAACTGCAGCCCAAAAGACGGGAGAGTGGCAGTTAGCTAAATATATGAGCAAGAAAAAAGTTCTTAAGGCTAGGCCGGATGCTATCATCATTTCAAAGGCGGGGGATGCGACGTACGCCAAATTATTGCGTAAAGTGAGAAGATGCGACGAATTAAAATCCCTGGGTGATGACGTCAAAACGATTAGAAGAACGGCGAAAGAGAGCTGTTACTAAAGTTGAAAAATCGCAAGATGGGAAAACAAGCGCGTACCAAGCAGAAATTGAAGCGGTACTAAAGGACTCGGATAAAGTTATAACAAAGTCCCAAATGGTCACACTACAGTGCAGAGATCTCGATGACATTACTACGCCCGAGGATATTTGCAACGCCCTCCACCAGCAATGCAACATCAAACTTCCCGATGTGGCTGCCATAAAAAGCACACGCACAGGGTACAGTGGGACGAAGTCGGCACTTATAAGCCTTACAGCGGATGATGCCAAGGCGGTTCTTAATACGAAAAGAATCCGGGTAGGATGGGTTTCGTGCCGAATTAGAGAGCTCAAGCAAGAGAAACGCTCTTATGGGTGCTGGACTACGAGCATATAGCTCAGAAATGTAAGGAGACTGTAGATAGGTCTAGCCTATGCAGGAAATGCGGCCAGGAAGGTCATAAGGCTGCAAGTTGCGAAAACGCACCGAAATGTGCGCTATATGGGGACAACATTCAGCAGACAGTTTTAAATGCCCACAACGAGAGGGCAGGAAAATGACTGTCTCATGAGCGTATTTCAGCTCAATTTAATCCATTGGAAGGCAGCCCAAGAGCTATTATCCTAGACAGTCTATGAAGGAGGATATGATATAGTGGTACTCTCTGATCAATACAAAAATCGCCAGAAGCAGGGAAAGCCTCAATTTGGGCACCAGGGAAATTTCTCACACAGGAAAATATGACGCCAACGGTAGCAGGACTCACGTGGCAAAAATCAAAAGTATATACGTTTTCAGTTGCTATGCCCCTCCGAGCATGACCATCGCCGAGCTCGAAGACATGATATGCGGGATCACCATTGAAGCACGAGGTAAACACCCGCCTTTAGTGTGTGGAAACTTCAATGCATGGTCATCTGTGTGGGGAAGTAGACGAACCAACGAAAGAGGGAGAGTTCTTCTCGAAAGCCTTACTTCTTTGAGGTTAGAACTCCTAAATGAACCAGGGATATATACCTTCGATTCAGGTACCAGACGATCCATTATAGATCTCACCTTCACTAGCAGCGAAATAGCAAGACGAGCAAAATGGTCCATAAGCAACGTCTACACACACAGCTACCATAAAGCTATTAGCGTAGAGCTGCTCGAAACTCCACGAACGGTAGCAGCAATACATCGACAAAGTAGGAAATGGAAACAGCACCTTTTCGACTCACAAATATTTGAAATTATTTGGGAGGACGCCATTGTACGAGAATCGCACGCGGAAGACCTGTCGGTTCAAGTCCCTAAGTTGCTATGTATGGCATGTGATGCTGCCATGCCCAGAAGTCGCGGAAAAGCACAGCGCACTCCGGTATATTGGTGGAATGACGAAATTGCGGAAGAGCGTAGAAAATGTCACAAAGCATGAAGAATAACGCAGAGGGCACGCTCATCACCACGATATGCGGAGTTAGACAGCACCTTTGTCGCACAAAGAAAGGCACTTAAAAATGCCATAAAAAAGATCAAGAAGTTATGCTTTAGGGAACTGCTGGATAATGTGGACCTAGATCGTTGGGGATCAGCCTACAGAGCTGTGATGGCCAAAGTTGAAGGACTGATACCACAGCAACCTACGTGCCCGTTACTGATGAATATTATTGTTGAAACACTTTTCCCGGCGCAAGATCGCTGGAATTATCCAAGCGAGGATCTAGAAAGTACGGAAATTCCGCAAATTACAGAGCAAGAGGTGCTGGACGCTGCAAACAGAGTTGCTGATAACAAATCCCCAGGACACGGCGAAGTACCAAACATAGCCCTTAAAGCCGCGATCACAACTAGGGCTACATTATTTACTTATCTTTTTAGTGCCTTTATGCAAGAAGGCGTGTTCCCTCGCCCGTGAAAACGACAAAGACTTGTCCTATTGCTGAAACGTGGTAAACAGCCGGACCAACCATCCTCATATCGGCCACTTTGTATGCTGGATTTCCTAGGAAAGATTTTCGAGCGTATAATTAGTGAGCGCCTACAGCTGACTCTAGAAAGATAAGATGGCTTATCGAATAGTCAATATGGATTTGGCAAATCAAGATCCACCGTAGATGCAATACAAACAGTCGTCAATATAGCTAGAGAAGCTATCTCTGGAGGCCAAAATAAAAGGAAGTTCTGTGCACTGATTATGCTGGACATCAAGAATGCTTTTAACACTGCAAACTGGATGCAGATAATGGCAGCGCTGCAAAGCTTTGGCATTCCAACTTACTTACGCAGAATAATAGGTAGCTATCTTAAAGACAGAGTACTTCTTTTTGACACGGATCAAGGAGCAAAAGAGTACAAAATCACAGGAGGCGTCCCACAGGGATCTGTTCTCGGTCCAACGCTTTGGAATGTAATGTATGACGGGGTGGTAAAGATTGATCTACCAGAAAATACGCAAATTGTGGGATATGCTGATGATAGTGGTAGTGGTAGTAGTGGCCAAGAAACTGGACCTGCTTCAAGCAGTATGTAATGACGCCGTAGCAAGAATAAAGGAATGGCTGACCAATACAGGACTGCAGTTGGCTAGCCAAAAGGCGGAAGTGGTAGTAGTAAGCTCCAAATGGTCGGCGAATGAGTTAGTTTTAACTGTCGGAGATCATCAAATCACCTCAAAGGATTCCTTAAAATTCTTAGGAGTGCACATTGACTCTAAATTAACTTTCAAAGAGCACTTGAGAGCGGTGGATCACTTATGCGAATAATGCCTAACATTGGTAGTCCGAGCGAAGCTACACGTCAGCTATTGTCCACAGTAACCAGCTCAATAATACTATACGCAGCACCAGTGTGGTATGGATCTAAACAGACCCATCAAAAATATATATTAGCAGAGTACCGACTTGCTTCTTTAAGAATAGCAAGTGCTTATCGGACGGTATACGACGACGCGATCCTGGTTCTAACCCGGAAAATCCCAGTAGACTTACTGGCAAGCGAAATGGCCGATCGGTATAACACTAATATCGAGCGACCATCTGAAGAAGACAAGAAAAGAGCAAGGACACAAACAATAGCTAAATGGCAAGAACGGTGGGAGGCCTCGAGTAAAGGGCGTTGGACTTTCACACTAGTTTGGAACGTAGCTCAATGGAATGAGCGGAAGCACGGCGAACTGACCTACCCTCTCACGCAGTTAATGAGTGGACATGGCGGTTTCAAAGAGTATTTACGGAAGCGTAGGATAGAGGAAGATCCTCATTGCCCAATGTGTACCACGAAGTTAGAAAACGCAGAACACGTCATCTTCCACTGCCCCCGTTTCCACGAAGAAAGACTCATCTTGCATGGATTCTTTGGGGAGGAACCTACCACGAGAAATTTAGTATCACATATGTGCAACAGGAAAGAGTGCTGGACTGCAGTGAGCAAAATGGCATTTATAGTAATGACACGCCTGATGGATGCTGAGAGGGAGCGCAGAGAAATGCGCATGCGAAGCAGTGGCGATTAAATGGACACTCAGAGCAAATAGCGGGAACCTGGGCGCAGGGACAACAGTAGGCTCTTAAAGAATGAGAAATATGGAACGCCACCCTGAAGTAATGCGAAAGTGGTGCCGGTTCCAGAACGGTGATGTTTTTTAGTCTACGGACGCACGGTTGCTGCGACGGCAGCAATTATGGTGCATTAGACATTTTTCCGCCTCCCCGGAAAAAAAAAATCTCATACAACCGATTGTTCAGATAAGAAATTTTTGCAATTTCTACCCCATTTTAACAGCTATATGCTTCAAATTACACCGATTGCTTACGTATATAGTATATATTGTTGTGTAAAAAATATCATAGAGATCGGTGATATATATAATATATATATGATGGTATATATAGTATATATATATTGTATATATATATTTTTTTTCTTTTGCAATTGCAGCCCCATTTTAACAGCTAGATGCCTGATGGATGCTGAGAGGGAGCGCAGAGAAATGCGCATGCGAAGCAGTGGCGATTAAATGGACACTCAGAGCAAATAGCGGGAACCTGGGCGCAGGGACAACAGTAGGTTCTTAAAGAATAAGAAATATGGAACGCCACCCTGAAGTAATGCGAAAGTGGTGCCGGGGTGGGCGACGGTTCCAGAACGGTGATGTTTTTTAGTCTACGGACGCACGGTTGCTGCGACGGCAGCAATTATGGTGCATTAGGCATTTTTCCGCCTCCCCGCAAAAAAAAAAAAAATCTCATACAACCGATTGTTCAGATAAGAAATTTTTGCAATTTCTACCCCATTTTAACAGCTATATGCTTCAAATTACACCGATTGCTTACGTATATAGTATATATTGTTGTGTAAAAAAAATCATAAAGATCGGTGATATATATAATATATATATGATGGTATATATAGTATCGAAATCGGTTGAAGCCACGCCCAGTTTTTATACACAGTCGACCGGCTGTCCTTCCGCTCGGCCTTTAACACGATAACTTGAGCAAAAATTGATATATCTTTACTAAACTCAGTTCACGTACTTATCTGAACTCACTTTGTATTGGTATAAAAAATGGCCGAAATCCGACTATGACCACGCCCACTTTTTCGATATCGAAAATTACGAAAAATGAAAAAAATGCCATAATTATATACCAAATACGAAAAAATGGATGAAACATGCTAATTGTATTGGTCTATTGACGCAAAATATAACTTTAGAAAAAAACTTGGTAAAATGGCTGTGACACCTACCATATTAAGTAGAAGAAAATGAAAAAGTTTTGCAGGGCGAAATCAAAAGCCCTTGGAATCTTGGAAGGAATACTGTACGTGGTATTACATATATAAATAAACTAGCGGTACCCGACAGATGATGTTCTGGATCACCCTGGTCCACATTTTGGTAGATATCTCGAAAACGCCTTCACATATACAACTAAGGGTCACTCCCTTTTAAAACCCTCATTAATACCTTTAATTTGATACCCATATCGTAAAAAAAAATTCTAGAGTCACCCCTGGTCCACCTTTATGTCGATATCTCGAAAAGGCATCCACCTATAGGACTAAGGCCCACGCCCTTTTAAAACACTCATTAACACCTTTAATTTGATACCCATATCGTACAAACAAATTCTAGAGTCACCCCTGGTCCACCTTTATGGCGATATCTCGAAAAGGCGTCCACCTATAGAACTAAGGCCCACACCCTTTTAAAATACTCATTAACTCCTTTCATTTGATACCCATATCGTACACAAAAGTTCTAGTCACCCGTGGCCCACCTTTATGGCGATATCTCGAAAAGGCATCCACCTATAGAACTAAGGCCCACTCCCTTTTAAAATACTCATTAACACCTTTCATTTGGTACCCATATCGTACAAACAAATTCTAGAGTCACCCCTGGTCTACCTTTATGGAGATATCTCGAAAAGGCGTCCACCTATAGAACTAAGACCCACGTCCTTTTAAAATAGTTATTAACACCTTTCATTTGATACCCATATCGTACAAACAAATTCTAGAGTCACCCCTGGTCCACGTTTATGGCGATATCCCGAAAAGGCGTCCACCCATAGAACAAAGGCCCACTCCCTTTTAAAAAACTTATTACACTTTTCGTTTGACACCCATATTGTACAAACGCATTCTAGAGTCAACCCAGGTCCACTTTTATAACGATATTCCGAAAAGGCGTCCACCTATAGAACTAAGGCCCACTCCCTGTTAAAATACTCATTAACACCTTTCATTTGATACTCATATCGTACAAACAAATTCTATAGTCACTCCTGGTCCATCTTTATGGCGATATCTCGAAAGGCGTCCATTTATAGAACTTAGGCCCACGCTCTTTTAAAATACTCATTAATACCTTTTATTTGATAACCATATCGTACAAAATAAATTCTAGAGTCACCCCTGGTCCACCTTTATGGCGATATCTCGAAAAGACGTCCACCTATAGAACTTAGGCCCACTCCCTTTTAAAATTATCATTAACACATTTCATTTGATACCCATATAGTCCAAACAAATTCTCGAGTCAGGCCTGGTCCACCTTTATGGCGATATCCCTAAATGGCGTCCATCTATAGATCTATGGCCCACTTCCTACTCTTTAATACCTTCCATTTGATACACATGTCATACAAACACATTCCAGGGTTACCCTAGGTTCCTTTTACAACATGGTGATTTCCCTTACTTTGTCTCCACAGCTCTCAACTGAGTATGTAATGTTCGGTTACACCCGAACTTAGCCTTCCCTACTTGTTTATTTTATATTTATCATAAAAATCGTTTAGATATGTTCAACTTTCACCAAATGCTTACGTGTATAGCATATATTGTTGTCTGAAAAAATCATAGAGACCGGTGGTATATATAGTATATATCTCATACAACCGATTGTTCAGATAAGAAACTTTTCGCAGTTTCTACCCCATTTTAACAGCTATAAGCTTCAAATTTCAACAATTGCTTACGTATATAGTATATATTGTTGTGTGAAAAAATCATAGAGGTCCGCGGTATATATAGTATATATATGTAGGAAATAGAAACTGAAATACTTTGTGTAACTTTAATTTGTTATGTGGTTAAATATTGAAAAGATTTTAAGTAAGCAGATATTAGATTGTTAGAAAATTTATGAATGTAACAGATTTTTTTCAGTTCAATTCAGAATTCCGAAATAGAAATATCTAATTTAATTTATAATTATTTGATACATTTTTAAAATTTGTTTGACTAACAATAAATTTAAAACATTAAAACTAAAAGCATGTTCTAAATCCTTGAACTTACAATATTTGGTGTCAGTATTCAGGACATTTCGAAGTTACGCAATATCTAATAAATCTGCCATGGAATGAAAAAAATTAAGTTAATTTGAGTAATAATTCAGTTGGAAAATAGAAGAAGTTATAATAAAAAATTAAAGGAGGAAAATATTTACAAAAAAATGATTTAGTAGCAATTATGCGTACTCAGTTTGGTACACAAATGAAATTACGCCCAAAATATTTGAGCCCTTATAGAGTAATTAGATTATTAAACCATGGAAGGTATGAAGTAGAAAAGGTTGGAGATCATGAGGGACCTAGGAAAACAAATACTGTAGCACAATATATGAAAAAATGGACTTCATCATTCGAGGACTAATGATCTGTAGGATGGCCGAATGTAGGAAATAGAAACTGAAATACTTTGTGTAACTTTTATTTTGTCATGGGGTTAAATATTGAAAAGATTTTAGGTAAGCAGATATAAGATTGTTAGAAAATTTATGAATGTAACAGATTTTTTTCACTTCAATTCAGAATACCGAAATAGAATATCTAATTTAATTTATAATTATTTGATAAATTGTTAAAATTTGTTTGACTAAAAATAAATTTAAAACATTAAAATTAAAAGCAACCTACATATATATATATTTTTTTTTTGCAATTTCAGCACCATTTTAACAGCTAGGAGCTTCAAATTTCACCAAATGCTTACGTGTACAACATAGTGATTTAATAATTTAGGACTACCCTTCGAAGATTGCGTTGGAATTGGAACGGATGGATGTTCTGTAATGACGTCAGAAGTTAAGGGAGCTGTGCAGGAACTTATTAAAATATGTACCAATGCTAATCATTGTCCGTGTTTCAACCATTGCCTTAATAACTCGCTTGCGAAAACGTCGAAAGTTCTTCAAACAAATGATTGTATTGCGTTGATGTAAAAAATTATCAGTTTTCCAAACCAGTCTCCGAAACGTACCATAGTTTTCAAAAAACATCTGCAGGAATCATTAAGTGAACTATGTGAAACGCGCTGGTCTGAAAAACATGATGGTATAATGCAGTTTGAAGAAAACATCACAAAAATTGTTGCTTCGTTTCAAGAAATTTCTACTTGGTAAGATTCAACAACAAGTTCTGAGGTCCGTTCTATGTTGAAATCTATTTGCGAGACAGAGTTCGTGACTTCAATGATTTGTTTGAGCAATGTACTTTCTGTTGCAAGACCACTATGCTTACTTTTGCAAACACCGTCAATGTCTCGGATATGTTTGTTAAGGGCTGGCGAATGTGGCATTCGGAAATCTCAGTACACGGCTTGACACACCGTCGAAATGACTTTCCGGTTAATGACCCATTCGTCTCCGTCCCGTTAAAAACCTGGCAGGCCTTGGGGTACGTTCAAAGTCCGTCATCATTAAGTTGGTGGTGCAGGTTCGATTGGGATCCTCCCGAACGAAAAAGAACTCCGACAGCAAGGCTCAAACGGGCACACCATTATTAAGTGAACTAATTAAGCAGGCGTCAGCTGGGTTAAATCAGCAAAACCCCCCTGGAGAAAAAAAGATGACCAAGCTAGGCAAGGCGATTGAGGACTTGATGCAGTTCTTCATAGGGCGTAATAATATACATGCGGAAATCAAGCGCTTGGCCTCCGTAATAAAAATGCTGTACATCGAGTCGGCACTAGAGGTAAAGAATTTAGAACATAAATTGCGTGCAAGCGAATGTGCCAAGGATAGAAGTCCATCACCCCCACGAAAGCGACCGAGGAATAATTCGTACTCGACCAAGGAGAACAATGTGGTAAAACCCACTACTACACTAAAGGACGTCTTGCCAGGGCACGTGGGTGGACACAAGAGAAGACGGAGCGGAAAGAGGAAACTGCAGCCCAAAAGACGGGAGAGTGGCAGTTAGCTAAAAAGAAGAGCAAGAAAAAAGCACTTAAGGCTAGGCCGGAAGCAATCATCATTTCCAAGGCGGGGGATGCGACGAATGCCAACATATTTCGTAAAGTGAGAAGATGCGACGAGTTAAAATCCCTGGGTGATGACTTCAAAACGACTAGAAGAACGGCGAAAGGAGGGCTGTTACTAGAGCTGAAAAAATCGCAAGATGGGAAAACAAGCGCGTACCAAGCAGAAATTGAAGCGGTACTAAAGGACTCGGCTAAAGTTATAACAAAGTCCCAAATGGTCACACTACAGTGCAGAGATCTCGATGAGATTACAACGCCTGAGGAGATTTGCAACGCCCTCCACCAGCAATGCAACATCAAACTTCCAGATTTGGCTGCCATAAAAAGCATACGCACAGGGCACAGTGGCACGAAGTCGGCACTTATAAGCGCAAAATACGCAAAGAATCCGGGTAGGATGGGTTTCGTGCCGAATTAGAGAGCTCAAGCAAGAGAAACGCTGTTATAAGTGCTGGTGCCTCGGGCATATAGCTCAGAAATGTAAGGAGACTGTAGATAGGTCTAGCCTATGCAGGAAATGCGGCCAGGAAGGTCATAAGGCTGCAAGTTGCGAAAACGCACCGAAATGCGCGCTATGTGGGGGACAACATTCCGAAGGCAGTTTTAAATGCCCACAACGAGAGGGAAGCAAAATGACTGTCTCATGAGCGTATTGCAGCTCAATTTAAACCATTGCGAGGCAACCCAAGAGCTATTGTCTTTGAAGGAGGATATGACATATTGGTACTCTCTGAACAATACAAAAATCGCCAGGAGCAGGGTTGGCACTCAGATTCAGCAGGGAAAGCCTCAATTTGGGCACCAGGGAAATTTCTCCAACAGGAAAATATGACGCCAACGGCAGCAGGATTCACGTGGGCAAAAATCAACGGTATATACGATTTCAGTTGCTACGCCCCTCCGAGCATGACCATCGCCGAGTTCGAAGACATGATATACGGGATCACCATTGAAGCACGAGGTAAACACCCGCTTTTAGTGTGTGGAGACTTCAATGCATGGTCATCTGTGTGGGGAAGTAGACGAACCAACGAAAGAGGGAGAGTTCTTCTCGAAAGCCTTACTTCTTTGAGGCTAGAACTCTTAAATGAACCAGGGATATATGTAAACAATGAATAGTTTATTCGTATTCAATATTGCTTATATTGATTATAATGATTTAATTAATAAAGAAAATGTATTTCAATTATAAAATGAATATAAAAATGAACGAACGAAGGTGGATGTTAAACTTGCGGCTGTCTGTGTCAACTTTTCTTCAGCTAATGTCTCTCTTCCCACGAGTTACTACTGACAGTTGTCTTGTTGATGTCAGCTTGAACCGGTGTTCAGGGTAACCATCTCACATTCGGTCATCCTGACAACCATCTGCCCCAGATGCCTCGGTTTCATCCTCTTGCTCGGTGTCTGTCTCATCTTCGCATTGAATAAAACGCCAAAGTTTGATATTATCTGCGCTTGTAGATGTCTGATTTGGCCCTTGAAATTCGGCGGCTTTTTTCACGTCATATCTTCCATTTGGTTTAACTTTTATGATTTCATAAGGAACAATATACTTATTCGCCAGTTTCTTCCCGGCTACGAACTGCGTGAATTTGATGGCCATTAAATGTGTTTTATCAAAATTTCTTTTATAACTTTCTTGTGCTTTTAATATGTTTTCTCTAGCTTCCATTCTGATTTGTTGCGTACTTCTTTTAACCCCATTGCTACCTCCTCTTCTAGAATGTTGAGTATTTCCGTATTCATCTCACTTCGCATTTTCACCCCAAATAAAGTTTCAAATGGCGTGAACTTGGTCGAACAGTGAACGTGGGCATTAATTGCTTGCTGCACTTTTGATGTATATTTGTACCATCTCGCAGGCTCAGCCGCTGATAATTTGGCTAAAACGGAAAGGATTACCCTGTTCACCCTTTCTATTTGACCGTTACCCCTGGGTACACCAGCTGTTGTTTCGATGTGTTCGATTTTATTTGACTCGCAAAATTCTTTAAATAATCTCGAGGTGAAAGCTCCACCTTTGCCACTTATAATGCGCTGTGGGCTACCAAAAATTGCTGCCCATGAATTTAAGTGTTTTACAACTTCTGACGCGTCTGCTGTCTTCGTGGGATAGATCCAAATAAATTTCGAAAATGCATCTACGACAGCAAATATGTACTTGTAACACTTAGCTGTAGCGTCCAACGTTCCCAAGTGGTTAACATGTAAAGTGGAAAGTGGCACGTCTCCCTTATCTATGCAGTGTAGCATATCTTCTTGTCGGCCTATCTTGTGGTTATGCGTTATGCACTTTATGCAGTTTGAAGTTATTTGTTTTACTTTCTGTTCCAAATGTGGTATATAATATTCTTGTCGTATGGAATGCATTGTCTTTTGTAAGCCCATATGACCAAACTCGCGTGCGCTTCGAACTATTTCTCTTTCTATGCTCTTCGGTACAGCTAATAAATCAGTACCGTCCAATTGTTTATAAATTAGCTGATTTTTTACTTTATAATCTGCGTATTGCTTATGTTTCAAAATTTCAGTAATCGCTTTCAAATGTTCGTCCTTCTGCTGTGCATTTCGCAACTGTGCGTGTATCTCCGTTGTTATAACCATCACAGGGTACCGACTTAGACTATCTACGTGGCGCATTCGGCTTCCAGCTCGATGCTCTATATTAAAATTAAAATCTTGCAGGTACATTAACCATTGCACCACTTGGCGTGGTACATCTTTCTTGCTTGCCGTCTGTTTGAAAGCTGCACAATCAGTGACCAACTCAAACGTTATACCCAAAAGGTAGTAACGCAACCTTTTTGTCGCTAAATAGGCTGCTTTCACTTCTAAAAAATAACTATGCAGCGCTTCTTCCTGTTTTGTTGTTTTTCTGCTGTAAAAATAAACAGGGTGCCACACATTGTCCTGCTGCTGTAACAGTGTAGCGCCAAACCCGTGCTTGAATGCATCAATATGTAACTGCGTCTTAGCATTCAAGCTCAATACAGGCTCCTGTAGTAATGCCGATTTTAACTTTTCATCGGCTTGCAATTCTTCTGTCTCGAATTTGAAAACGGCGTCTTTCTTTAGCAGTTGTGTTAATGGTCTGGCTATGGTCGCATACCCTCGCACAAACTTGCGGAAATAACCTGTTAGCCCGAGGAAGGCTTGTACTCCCCTTACATTTTTCGGCACAGGGAATGTTTTTACCGCCTTAATTTTTTCTTGGCCAGGCCGCACAAAGCCATTCTCTACTTCGTGGCCCAAAAAATTTATTTTCCTCTTTAAAAATTTGCATTTCTTCCAATTAACTTGTAGCCCAAACTTTTGTGCTTGCCCTAACACCTTTCGCATGTTATCTAAACATTGTTCAGCCGATTTAGCATATACTACAATATCTTCGACGTACATTTCCATTATGTCTTCGTTAATCAACTCTCTAAAAACATAATTAATAAATCTTACAAATACCGCTGGCGAGTTACAAAAACCAAAAGGGGCTTTATTAAACTCAAAAAGTCCTTCTCTGGGTACAAATTCAGTGTATTTGCGACTTTGCTCTTCGACCTCAACGTGGAAAAACCCATTTTTGAGATCCATGACGGTATAGAATTTGGCGGCTTGTAATTTCTCAATAACCTCATCTATTATAGGCACCGGAACTCTATCTTCCAATACCATTGAGTTTAGCTTTCGAAAATCAACGCATAATCTGTACGAATTATCTTTCTTTTTGGCCAACACTACCTTTCTCGCTACATCTGAGACTGATTCTCGTACTATACCTTGTCTTAACCACTCCTCGACCTGATTTTTTACTTCCTCATGTTGAGCCACCGACAAGCGACTCGGACTCTCAAAAAAAGAAATATTGTTACCGCTTGGAATGATACTTAGCTTTACTGGACAATGTTGTTTGCTATCTGATGGCTTATAATTTTCGATTAATTGCGTTACTGCTGATTTATATTGTGACTCAACATCGATGTCGAGATCAGTTTCTACTACATTATAAACATTGCCTTGTAATTGTTCTTCATTCATGGCCTCGGCTGCTTGCACAAATTTGTACCCATTTGCATCTAAAATTACTGTGAACTTTTTCAATAAATCGTACCCTAAAATAACATCTACGTTTATTTTCTCATCTGGTACTACCAAAAATGTGTGTTGTATATTTAGACCATCTATCTCGATTTGTGCTTGGAATTTGCCTAATACCGGAGTAGCAATATTTCCCAAACCGTACAGCTTCGCACGACTTATTTGCATTGCGCACCCAGCAAATTTATCTTCATACATGGCTTTGCTCACTAGCGATTCACCAGCCCCGGTATCAACCAGACATGAAATATTATTGTTGTTTACTTTAACAACCTTGTATCTAGTTTGACTTACTACATTAATATTTTTCTTAAAATATGCGCAATTCTTTGCCAGATGCCCAGTACCATTGCACTTAAAACATTTCGTTGGCTCTTTGCAATCAGCACGCTTATGTTGTGCCGAGCCACAATTAAAACAATGTTTTAAAGCATCTTATTCTTCTCTGTTTTGAGTTGTTTATTTTCATGCTGCTTTCCAACTGCACCACTTTTTCCGACCGACTCAATTAACTCATAACATTTAATCAAATCTTTAAATGTTGGCGCACTATAAAGAGGATATTTTAGATCGTCACGCACTTGTAGGCCATCGGCAATATATTTTATTACGGACTCATTATCCACACACCCTAATGCAGCAATTTTTCGCATATTTAATACATATTCATGAAAACTTTCTGATACCTTCTTTCGTCGTTCTCTTAACATTTTATGTACTTCGTTACTGCACAGCTTTCTGTCAAATTCTTCGATTAACATCTCGCATAATGCTTCGTAAGTTGATATTGTTGCCGTTTCCAACAACAATTTCGCTGTGCCTTTCATCTTATTGCGAGCGTTCACATATTTTTGTTTTGCAGTCAATTCGTATGCATCTGCATTTGCGTCGAAGTTGCTAATCCATTGTCGCACTGGTATTGACGAGCCATCATATTCTGGTACTCTTTTTGCAAAACTGTCAACTGTTACGCCATTTCTGCTGCTTTGCTCAATACTCTGCGTCAGCGCCTTAACCAATTCGCTGAAATCGTTACTACCCTCCTTTGTCATTTCGTTTTTGATGAACGTATATGTTACTGCGTTTTTTGAAATGGAACTCGTTGTTTCTACTGCGATGTCTGTTGCTGTAACCTCTGCTTCGTATTTGCCTCTGCTACTAATTTCAACGCTATTAGTTTCACTGGACGTACACGCTGCTTCTGTGTTCGTTGATTTGAGAACTGCTGCTATAACCTCAGTTACTTCTTCGTTCTTTTCTCTGCTGTTGCTGCTGAAATTGATTTCACCACTTGTTTCGCTTAAGTGATCTGCTTCTACTGAACTCGTTGCTGTATTTGTATCGACCTCGGCTTCTGGTCGCTGCTTTGTACTGCTGTCTTTTTCGGCTGTTCTGCTTTCGTTTTGCTGCTTCGACTCCACTATTTTTAATGAACGCAACAACATTCCACTCAAACACGTTCAAATGGTTGAGCCCCCATGTAAACAATGAATAGTTTATTGGTATTCAATATTGCTTATATTGATTATAATGATTTAATTAATAAAGAAAATGTATTTCAATTATAAAATGAATATAAAAATGAACGAACGAAGGTGGATGTTAAACTTGCGGCTGTCTGTGTCAACTTTTCTTCAGCTAATGTCTCTCTTCCCACGAGTTACTACTGACAGTTGTCTTGGTGATGCCAGCTTGAACCGGTGTTCAGGGTAACCATCTCACATATATACCTTCGATACAGGTACCAGACGATCCATTATAGATCTCGCCTTCGCCAGCAGCGAAATAGCAACACGAGCAAAATGGTCCATAAGCAACGTCTACACACACAGCGACCATAAAGCTACTAGCGTAGAGCTGCACGAAACTCCACGAACGGTAGCAGCAAGACATCGACAAAGTAGGAAATGGAAACAGCACCTTTTCGACTCACAAATATTTGACATTATTTGGGAGGACGCCATTGTACGCGAATCGCACGCGGAAGACCAGTCGGTTCAAATCACTAAGTTGCTATGTACGGCATGTGATGCTGCCATGCCCAGAAGTCGCGGAAAAGCACAGCGCACTCCGGTATATTGGTGGAATGACGAAATTGTGGAAGGGTGTAGAAAATATCACAAAGCACGAAGAATAACCGCAGCGGGCACGCTCATCACCACGATATGCGGAGTTACACAGCACCTATGTCGCACAAAGAAAGGCACTTAAAAATGCCATAAAAAAGAGCAAGAAGTTATGCTTTAGGGAACTGCTGGATAATATCGACCAAAATCCTTGGGGATCAGCCTACAGAACAGTGATGGCCAAAGTTAAAGGACCGATATCACAGCAACCTACGTGCCCGATACTGATGAATATTATTGTTGAAACACTTTTCCCGGCGCAAGATCGCTGGACTTATCCAAGCGAGGATATAGAAAGTACGGAAATTCCGAAAATTACAGAGCAAGAGGTGCTGGACGCTGCAAAAAGAGTTGCTGATCAAAAATCCCCAGGACCCGACGAAGTACCAAACATAGCCCTTAAAGCCGCGATCACAACTAGGGCTACATTATTTACTGATCTTTTTAATGCCTGTATGCAAGAAGGCGTGTTCCCTCGCCCGTGGAAACGACAAAGACCTGTCCTATTGCTGAAACGTGGTAAACAGCCGGACCAACCATCCTCATATAGGCCACTTTCTATGCTGGATTCCCTAGGGAAGATTTTCGATTGTATAATTAGTGAGCGCCTACAGCTGACTCTAGAAAGACCAGGTGGCTTATCGAATAGTCAATATGGATTTTGCAAATCAAGACCCACCGTAGATGCAATACAAACAGTCGTCAATATAGCTAGAGAAGCTATCTCTGGAGTCCAAAATAAAAGAAAGTTCTGTGCACTGATTATGTTGGACATCAAGAATGCTTTTAACACTGCAAACTGGATGCAGATAATGGCGGCGCTGCAAAGCTTCGGCACTCCAACTTACTTAAGAAGAATAATAGGTAGCTATCTTAAAGACAGAGTACTTCTTTTTGACACGGATCAAGGAGCAAAAGAGTACAAAATCACAGGAGGCGTCCCACAGGGATCCGTTCTCGGTCCAACGCTTTGGAATGTAATGTATGACGGGGTGCTACAGATTGATCTACCAGAAAACACGCAAATTGTGGGATATGCTGATGATATTGTAGTGGTAGTAGTGGCCAAGAAACTGGACCTGCTTCAAGCATTATGTAATGACGCCGTAGCAAGATTAAAGGAAAGGCTGACCAATACGGGACTGGAGTTGGCTAGCCAAAAGGCGGAAGTGGTATTAGTAAGCTCCAAATGGTCGGCGAACGAGTTAGTCTTAACTGTCGGGGATTATCAAATCACCTCAAAGGATTCCTTAAAATACTTTGGAGTGCACATTGACTCTAAGTTAACTTTCAAAGAGCACTTCAGAGCGGTGTGGGAGAAAATTACCAAAGTTAATGGATCACTTATGCGAATGATGCCTAAATTGGTGGTCCGAGTGAAGCTACATGTCAGTTATTGTCCACAGTAACCAGCTCAATAATACTGTACGCAGCACCAGTGTGGTATGGATCTAAATAGACCCATCAAAAATATATATTAGCAGCGTACCGACTCGCTTCTTTAAGAATAGCAAGTGCTTATCGGACGGTATACGACGACGCGATCGTGGTTATAACCCGCAAAATCCCAGTAGACTTACTGGCAATAGAAATGGCCGATCTGTATAACACTAATATCGAGCGACCATCTGAATAAAACAAGAAAAGAGTAAGGACATAAACAATAGCTAAGTGGCAAGAACGGTGGGAGGCCTCAAGTAAAGGGCGTTGTACTTTCACACTAGTTTGGAACGTAGCTCAATGGAATGAGCAGAAGCACGGCGAACTGAACTACCATCTCACGCAGATAATGAATGGAAATGGCGGTTTCAAAGAGTATTTATGGAAGCGTAGGAAAGAGGAAGATCCTCATTGCGCAATGTGTACCACGGAGTTAGAAAACGCAGAACACGTCATGTTCCACTGCCCCCGTTTCCACGAAGAAAGACTCATCTTGCATAGAGTTTTTGGGGAGGAACCTACCACGAGAAATTTAGTATGACATATGTGCAACAGGAAAGAGTGCTGGACTGCAGTGAGCAAAATTTAGTAATGACACCCCTGATGGATCCTGAGAGGGAGCGCAGAGATATGCGCATGCGAAGCAGTGGCGATTAAATGGACACTCAGAGCAAATAGCGGGCACCTGGACGCAGGGAAAACAGTAGGCTCTTAAAAAATGAGAAATATGGAACGCCACCCTGAAGTAATGCGAAAGTGGTGCCGGGGTGGGCGACGGTTCCAGAACGGTGCTGTTTTTTAGTCTACGGACACACTGTTGCTGCGACGGCAGCAATTGTGGTGCATTAGGCATTTTTCAGCCTCCCCGCAAAAAAAAAAAAAAAAATCTCATACAACCGATTGTTCAGATAAGAAACTTTTTGCAATTTCTACTCCATTTTAACAGCTATATGCTTCAAATTACACCGATTGCTTACGTATATAGTATATATTGTTGTGTAAAAAAATCATAGAGATCGGTGATATATATAATATATATGATGGTATATATAGTATATATATATTTTTTTTTTTTGCAATTGCAGCCCCATTTTAATAGCTAGAAGCTTCAAATTACACCGATTGCTTACGTATATAGTATATATTGATGTCTGAAAAAATTATTGAGATCGGTGTTATACAGAGTATATATCTCATACAACCGATTGTTCAGGCAAGAAACTTTGCGCAATTTCTGCCCCATTTTAACAGCTACACGCTTCAAATTTCACCAAACGCTTACGTATTTAGCATATATTGTTGTCTGAAAAAATCATAGAGATCGGTGGTATATATATTATATACCCCATATAAACTGTAATTTTTGCCCCTTTTTTACGGCTGGAAGCTTCTAAATCCATAAAATTTCATCAAATAGTTACGTTTACGTCATATATTTTTGAAATACGTGATTCGTAGTCATAGTTTTTACATGCAGACCACAAAAAACGTGAAGCTTTGCATCCTCACACAAAGTACCTACCTATTTTTTATTTTATATTTATCTTAAAAATCGTTTAGATATGTTCAAATTTCACCAAATGCTTACGTGTATAGCATATATTGTTGTCTGAAAAAATCATAGAGACCGGTGGTATATATAGTATATATCTCATACAACCGATTGTTCAGATAAGAAACTTTTCGCAGTTTCTACCCCATTTTAACAGCTGTAAGCTTCAAATTTCAACAATTGCATACGTATATAGTATATGTTGTTGTGTGAAAAAATCATAGAGGTCCGCGGTATATATAGTATATATATGTAGGCAATAGAATCTGAAATACTTTGTGTAACTTTTACTTTGTTATGTGGTTAAATATTGAAAAGATTTTAAGTAAGCAGATATAAGATTATTAGAAAATTTATGAATGTAACGGATTTTTTTCAGTTCAATTCAGAATACCGAAATAGAAATATCTAATTTAATTTATTATTATTTGATAAAACTTTAAAATTTGTTTGACTAACAATAAATTTAAAACATTACAACTAAAAGCTTGTTCTAAATCCCTGAACCTACAATATTTGGTGTCAGAAGTGTTTGTGGCGTACAATTCAGGACATTTCGAAGTTACGCAATATCTAATAAATCTGCCATGGAATGAAAAAAAAATTTAGTTAATTTGAATAATAATTCAGTTGGAAAATAGAAGAAGTTATAATAAACAAGTAAGGAAGGCTAAGTTCGGGTGTAACCGAACATTACATACTCAGTTGAGAGCTATGGAGACAAAATAAGGGAAAATCACCATGTATGAAAATGAACCTAGGGTAATCCTGGAATGTGTTGTTTGTACGATATGGGTATCAATTGAAAGGTATTAATGAATATTTTAAAAGGGCGTGGGCCTTAGTTCTATAGGTGGACGCCTTTTCGAGATATCGCCATAAAGGTGGACCAGGGGTGACTCTAGAATTTGTTTGTACGATATGGGTATCAAATGAAAGGTGTTAATGAGTATTTTAAAAGGGAGTGGGCCTTAGTTCTATAGGCGGACGGCTTTTCTAGATATCGCCATGAAGGTGGACCAGGGGTGACTCTAGAATTTGTTTGTACGATATGGGTATCAAATGAAAGGTGTTAATGAGTATTTTAAAAGGGAGTGGGCCTTAGTTCTATAGGCGGACGGCTTTTCCAGATATCGCCATGAAGTTGGACCTGGGGAGACTCTAGAATTTGTTTGTACGATATGGGTATCAAATGAGAGGTGTTAATGAGTATTTTAAAAGGGAGTGGGCCTTAGTTATATAGGCGGACGGCTTTTCGAAATATCGTCATAAAGGTGGACCAGGGGTGACTCTAGAATTTGTTTGTACGATACGGGTATCAAATGAAAGGTGTTAATGAGTATTTTAAAAGGGAGTGGGCCTTAGTTCTATAGGCGGACGGCTTTTCCAGATATCGCCATAAAGGTGGACCAGGGGTGACTCTAGAATTTGTTTGTACGATATGGGTATCAAATGAAAGGTGTTAATGAGTATTTTAAAAGGGAGTGGGCCTTAGTTCTATAGGCGGACGGCCTTCGAGATATGGCCATAAAGGTGGACCAGGGGTGACTCTAGAATTTGTTTGTACGATATGGGTATCAAATGAAAGGTGTTAATGAGTATTTAAAAGGGAGTGGGCTTTAGTTCTATAGGCGGACGGCTTTGCGAGATATCGCCATAAAGGTGGACCTGGGGTGACTCTAGAATTTGTTTGTACGATATGGGTATCAAATGAAAGGTGTTAATGAGTATTTTAAAAGGGAGTGGGTCTTAGTTCTATAGGCGGACGGCTTTTCGAGATACCGCCATAAAGGTGGACCAGTGGTGACTCTAGAATTTGTTTGTACGATATGGGTATCAAATGAAAGGTGTTAATGAGTATTTTAAAAGGGAGTGGGCCTTAGTTCTATAGGCGGACGGCTTTTCTAGAAATCGCCATAAAGGTGGACCAGGGGTGACTCTAGAATTTGTTTGTACGATATGGGTATCAAATGAAAGGTGTTAATGAGTATTTTAAAAGGGAGTGGACCTTAGTTCTATAGGTGGACGCATTTTCGAGATATCGCCATAAAGGTGGACCAGGGGTCACACTAGAATTTGTTTGTACGATATGGGTATCAAATGAAAGGTGTTAATGAGTATTTTAAAAGGGAGTGGGCCTTAGTTCTATAGGTGGACGCATTTTCGAGATATCGCCATAAAGGTGGACCAGGGGTGACTCTAGAATTCGTTTGTACGACATGGGTATCAAATGAAAGGTGTTAATGAGTATTTTAAAAGCGAGGGAGCCTTAGCTCTATAGGTGGACGGCTTTTCGGGATATCGTTATAAAGGTTGACCAGGGGTGACTCTAGAATGCGTTTGTACAATGTGGTTGTCAAACGAAAGTTGTTAATGAGTGTTTTAAAAGGGAGTGGGCCTTAGTTCTATAGGCGGACGGCTTTTCGAGATATCGCCATAAAGGTGGACCAGGGGTGACTCTAGAATTTGTTTGTACGATATGGGTATCAAATGAAAGGTGTTAATGAGTATTTTAAAAGGGAGTGGCCCTTAGTTCTATAGGCGGACGGCCTTTCGAGATATGGCCATAAAGGTGGACCAGGGGTGACTCTAGAATTTGTTTGTACGATATGGGTATCAAATGAAAGGTGTTAATGAGTATTTTAAAAGGGAGAGGGCCTTAGTTCTATAGGCGGACGCTTTTCGAGATATCGCCATAAAGGTGGACCAGGGGTGACTCTAGAATTTGTTTGTACGATATGGGTATCAAATGAAAGGTGTTAATGAGTATTTTAAAAGGGAGTGGGCCTTAGTTCTATAGGCGGACGGCTTTTCGAGATATCGCCATAAAGGTGGACCAGGGTTGACTCTAGAATTTGTTTGTATGATATGGGTATCAAATGAAAGGTGTTAATGAGTATTTTAAAAGGGAGTGGACCTTAGTTCTATAGGTGGACGCCTTTTCGAGATATCGCCATAAAGGTGGACCAGGGGTCACACTAGAATTTGTTTGTACGATATGGGTATCAAATGAAAGGTGTTAATGAGTATTTTAAAAGGGAGTGGGCCTTAGTTCTATAGGTGGGCGCATTTTCGAGATATCGCCATAAAGGTGTACCAGGGGTGACTCTAGAATTCGTTTGTACGACATGGGTATCAAATGAAAGGTGTTAATGAGTATTTTAAAAGGGAGTGAGCCTTAGCTCTATAGGTGGACGGCTTTTCGGGATATCGTTATAAAGGTTGACCAGGGGTGACTCTAGAATGCGTTTGTACAATGTGGGTGTCAAACGAAAGTTGTTAATGAGTGTTTTAAAAGGGAGCGGGCCTTAGTTCTATGGGTGGACGCCTTTTCGAGATATTGCCATAAAGGTGGACCAGGGGTGACTCTAGAATTTGTTTGTACGATATGGGTATCAAATGAAAGGTGTTAATAAGTATTTTAAAAGGGAGTGGGCCTTAGTTCAATGGGTGGACGGCTTTTCGAAATATCGATATAAAGTGGACCAGGGGTGACTCTAGAATTTGTTTGTACGATATGGATATGAAATGAAAGGTGTTAATGAGTATTTTAAAAGGGGGTGGGCCTTAGTTCTATAGGTGGACGCCTTTTCGAGATATCGCTATAAAGGTGGACCAGGGGTGACTCTAGAATTTGTTTGTACGATATGGGTATCAAATGAAAGGTGTTAATGAGTATTTTAAAAGGGGGTGGGACTTAGTTCTATAGGTGGACGCCTTTTCGAGATATCGCCATAAAGGTGGACCAGGGGTGACTTTAGAATTTTTTTACGATATGGGTATCAAATGAAAGGTGTTAATGAGTTTTTTAAAAGGGCGTTGGCCTCAGTTCTATAGGTGGACGCCTTTTCGAGATATCGCCATAAAGGTGGCACAGGGGTGACTCTAGAATTTGTTTGTACGATATGGGTATCAAATGAAAGGTGTTAATGAGTATTTTAAAAGGGAGTGGGCCTTAGTTCTATAGGCTGACGGATTTTCGAGATATCGCCATAAAGGGGGACCAGGGGTGACTATAGAATTTGTTTGTACGATATGGGTATAAAATGAAAGGTGTTAATGAGTATTTTAAAAGGGAGTGGACCTTAGTTCTTTTCGAGATATCGCCATAAAGGTGGACCAGGGGTCACACTAGAATTTGTTTGTACGATATGGATATCAAATGAAAGGTGTTAATGAGTATTTTAAAAGGGAGTGGGCCTTAGTTCTATAGGTGGACGCATTTTCGAGATATCGCCATAAAGGTGGACCAGGGGTGACTCTAGAATTTGTTTTTTTTTTCAGTTCAATTCAGAATACCGAAATAGAAATATCTAATTTAATTTATAATTATTTGATAAAACTTTAAAATTTGTTTGACTAACAATAAATTTAAAAAATTACAACTAAAAGCATGTTCTAAATTGTTGAACCTACAATATTTGGTGTCAGAAGTGTTTGTGGCGTACAATTCAGGACATTTCGAAGTTACGCAATATCTAATAAATCTGCCATGGAATGAAAAAAAAAATTAAGTTAATTTGAATAATAATTCAGTTGGAAAATAGAAGAAGTTATAGTAAACAAGTAAGGAAGGCTAAGTTCGGGTGTAACCCAACATTGCATACTCAGTTGAGAGCTATGGAGACAAAATAAGGGAAAATCACCATGTAGGAAAATTAACCTAGGGTAACCCTGGAATGTGTTGTTTGTACGATATGGGTACCAATTGAAAGGTATTAATGAATATTTTAAAAGGCCGTGGGCCTTAGTTCTATAGGTGGACGCCTTTTCGAGATATCGCCATAAAGGTGGACCAGGGGTGACTCTAGAATTTGTTTGTACGATATGGGTATCAAATGAAAGGTGTTAATGAGTATTTTAAAAGGGAGTGGGCCTTAGTTCTATAGGCGGACGGCTTTTCCAGATATCGCCATGAAGGTGGACCAGGGGTGACTCTAGACTTTGTTGGTACGATATGGGTATCAAATGAAAGGTGTTAATGAGTATTTTAAAAGGGAGTGGGCCTTAGTTCTATAGGCGGACGGCTTTTCCAGATATCGCCATGAAGTTGGACCTGGGGTGACTCTAGAATTTGTTTGTACGATATGGGTATCAAATGAAAGGTGTTAATGAGTATTTTAAAAGGGAGTGGGCCTTAGTTCTATAGGCGGACGGCTTTTCGAGATATCGCCATAAAGGTGGACCAGGGGTGACTCTAGAATTTGTTTGTACGATATGGGTACCAAATGAAAGGTGTTAATGAGTATTTTAAAAGGGAGTGGACCTTAGTTCTATAGATGGACGCATTTTCGAGATATCGCCATAAAGGTGGACCAAGGGTCACACTAGAATTTGTTTGTACGATATGGGTATCAAATGAAAGGTGTTAATGAGTATTTTAAAAGGGAGTGGGCCTTAGTTCTATAGGTGGACGCATTTTCGAGATATCGCCATAAAGGTGGACCAGGGGTGACTCTAGAATTCGTTTGTACGACATGGGTATCAAATGAAAGGTGTTAATGAGTATTTTAAAAGGGAGTGAGCCTTAGCTCTATAGGTGGACGGCTTTTCGGGATATCGCTATAAAGGTTGACCAGGGGTGAGTCTAGAATGCGTTTGTACAATGTGGGTGTCAAACGAAAGTTGTTAATGAGTGTTTTAAAAGGGAGTGGGCCTTAGTTCTATAGGCGGACGGCTTTTCGAGATATCACCATAAAGGTGGACCAGGGGTGACTCTAGAATTTGTTTGTACGATATGTGTATCAAATGAAAGGTGTTAATGAGTATTTTAAAAGAGAGTGGGCCTTAGTTCTATAGGCGGACGGCCTTTCGAGATATGGCCATAAAGGTGGATCAGGTGTGGCTCTAGAATTTGTTTGTACGATATGGGTATCAAATGAAAGGTGTTAATGAGTATTTTAAAAGGGAGTGGGCCTTAGTTCTATAGGCGGAAGCTTTTCGAGATATCGCCATAAAGGTGGACCAGGGGTGACTCTAGAATTTGTTTGTACGATATGGGTATCAAATGAAAGGTGTTAATGAGTTTTTTAAAAGGGCGTTGGCCTCAGTTTTATAGGTGGACGCCTTTTCGAGATATCGCCATAAAGGTGGACCAGGGGTGACTCTAGAATTTGTTTGTACGATATGGGTATCAAATGAAAGGTGTTAATGAGTATTTTAAAAGGGAGTGGGCCTTAGTTCTATAGGCGGACGGCTTTTCGAGATATCGCCTTAAAGGTGGACCAGGGGTGACTCTAGAATTTGTTTGTACGATATGGGTATCAAATGAAAGGTGTTAATAAGTATTTTAAAAGGGAGTGGGCCTTAGTTCAATGGGTGGACGGCTTTTCGAAATATCGATATAAAGTGGACCAGGGGTGACTCTAGAATTTGTTTGTACGATATGGGTATCGAATGAAAGGTGTTAATGAGTATTTTAAAAGGGAGTGGACCTTAGTTCTATAGGTGGACGCCTTTTCGAGATATCGCCATAAAGGTGGACCAGGGGTCACACTAGAATTTGTTTGTACGATATGGGTATCAAATGAAAGGTGTTAATGAGTATTTTAAAAGGGAGTGGGCCTTAAAGGTGTACCAGGGGTGACTCTAGAATTCGTTTGTACGACATGGGTATCAAATTAAAGGTGTTAATGAGTATTTTAAAAGGGATTGAGCCTTAGCTCTATAGGTGGACGGCTTTTCGGGATATTGTTATAAAGGTTGACCAGGGGTGACTTTAGAATGCGTTTGTACAATGTGGGTGTCAAACGAAAGTTGTTAATGAGTGTTTTAAAAGGGAGTGGGCCTTAGTTCTATGGGTGGATGCCTTTTCGAGATATCGCCATAAAGGTGGACCAGGTGTGACTCTAGAATTTGTTTGTACGATATGGGTATCAAATGAAAGGTGTTAATAAGTATTTTAAAAGGGAGTGGGCCTTAGTTCAATGGGTGGACGGCTTTTCGAAATATCGATATAAAGTGGACCAGGGGTGACTCTAGAATTTGTTTGTACGATATGGATATGAAATGAAAGGTGTTAATGAGTATTTTAAAAGGGGGTGGGCCTTAGTTCTATAGGTGGACGCCTTTTCGAGATATCGCTATAAAGGTGGACCAGGGGTGACTCTAGAATTTGTTTGTACGATATGGGTATCAAATGAAAGGTGTTAATGAGTATTTTAAAAGGGGGTGGGACTTAGTTCTATAGGTGGACGCCTTTTCGAGATATCGCCATAAAGGTGGACCAGGGGTGACTTTAGAATTTTTTTACGATATGGGTATCAAATGAAAGGTGTTAATGTGTTTTTTAAAAGGGCGTTGGCCTCAGTTCTATAGGTGGACGCCTTTTCGAGATATCGCCATAAAGGTGGCACAGGGGTGACTCTAGAATTTGTTTGTACGATATGGGTATCAAATGAAAGGTGTTAATGAGTATTTTAAAAGGGAGTGGGCCTTAGTTCTATAGGCTGACGGATTTTCGAGATATCGCCATAAAGGGGGACCAGGGGTGACTATAGAATTTGTTTGTACGATATGGGTATAAAATGAAAGGTGTTAATGAGTATTTTAAAAGGGAGTGGACCTTAGTTCTTTTCGAGATATCGCCATAAAGGTGGACCAGGGGTCACACTAGAATTTGTTTGTACGATATGGATATCAAATGAAAGGTGTTAATGAGTATTTTAAAAGGGAGTGGGCCTTAGTTCTATAGGTGGACGCATTTTCGAGATATCGCCATAAAGGTGGACCAGGGGTGACTCTAGAATTTGTTTTTTTTTTCAGTTCAATTCAGAATACCGAAATAGAAATATCTAATTTAATTTATAATTATTTGATAAAACTTTAAAATTTGTTTGACTAACAATAAATTTAAAAAATTACAACTAAAAGCATGTTCTAAATTGTTGAACCTACAATATTTGGTGTCAGAAGTGTTTGTGGCGTACAATTCAGGACATTTCGAAGTTACGCAATATCTAATAAATCTGCCATGGAATGAAAAAAAAAAATTAAGTTAATTTGAATAATAATTCAGTTGGAAAATAGAAGAAGTTATAGTAAACAAGTAAGGAAGGCTAAGTTCGGGTGTAACCCAACATTGCATACTCAGTTGAGAGCTATGGAGACAAAATAAGGGAAAATCACCATGTAGGAAAATTAACCTAGGGTAACCCTGGAATGTGTTGTTTGTACGATATGGGTACCAATTGAAAGGTATTAATGAATATTTTAAAAGGCCGTGGGCCTTAGTTCTATAGGTGGACGCCTTTTCGAGATATCGCCATAAAGGTGGACCAGGGGTGACTCTAGAATTTGTTTGTACGATATGGGTATCAAATGAAAGGTGTTAATGAGTATTTTAAAAGGGAGTGGGCCTTAGTTCTATAGGCGGACGGCTTTTCCAGATATCGCCATGAAGGTGGACCAGGGGTGACTCTAGACTTTGTTGGTACGATATGGGTATCAAATGAAAGGTGTTAATGAGTATTTTAAAAGGGAGTGGGCCTTAGTTCTATAGGCGGACGGCTTTTCCAGATATCGCCATGAAGTTGGACCTGGGGTGACTCTAGAATTTGTTTGTACGATATGGGTATCAAATGAAAGGTGTTAATGAGTATTTTAAAAGGGAGTGGGCCTTAGTTCTATAGGCGGACGGCTTTTCGAGATATCGCCATAAAGGTGGACCAGGGTGACTCTAGAATTTGTTTGTACGATATGGGTACCAAATGAAAGGTGTTAATGAGTATTTTAAAAGGGAGTGGACCTTAGTTCTATAGATGGACGCATTTTCGAGATATCGCCATAAAGGTGGACCAAGGGTCACACTAGAATTTGTTTGTACGATATGGGTATCAAATGAAAGGTGTTAATGAGTATTTTAAAAGGGAGTGGGCCTTAGTTCTATAGGTGGACGCATTTTCGAGATATCGCCATAAAGGTGGACCAGGGGTGACTCTAGAATTCGTTTGTACGACATGGGTATCAAATGAAAGGTGTTAATGAGTATTTTAAAAGGGAGTGAGCCTTAGCTCTATAGGTGGACGGCTTTTCGGGATATCGCTATAAAGGTTGACCAGGGGTGAGTCTAGAATGCGTTTGTACAATGTGGGTGTCAAACGAAAGTTGTTAATGAGTGTTTTAAAAGGGAGTGGGCCTTAGTTCTATAGGCGGACGGCTTTTCGAGATATCACCATAAAGGTGGACCAGGGGTGACTCTAGAATTTGTTTGTACGATATGTGTATCAAATGAAAGGTGTTAATGAGTATTTTAAAAGAGAGTGGGCCTTAGTTCTATAGGCGGACGGCCTTTCGAGATATGGCCATAAAGGTGGATCAGGTGTGGCTCTAGAATTTGTTTGTACGATATGGGTATCAAATGAAAGGTGTTAATGAGTATTTTAAAAGGGAGTGGGCCTTAGTTCTATAGGCGGAAGCTTTTCGAGATATCGCCATAAAGGTGGACCAGGGGTGACTCTAGAATTTGTTTGTACGATATGGGTATCAAATGAAAGGTGTTAATGAGTTTTTTAAAAGGGCGTTGGCCTCAGTTTTATAGGTGGACGCCTTTTCGAGATATCGCCATAAAGGTGGACCAGGGGTGACTCTAGAATTTGTTTGTACGATATGGGTATCAAATGAAAGGTGTTAATGAGTATTTTAAAAGGGAGTGGGCCTTAGTTCTATAGGCGGACGGCTTTTCGAGATATCGCCTTAAAGGTGGACCAGGGGTGACTCTAGAATTTGTTTGTACGATATGGGTATCAAATGAAAGGTGTTAGTGAGTATTTTAAAAGGGAGTGGACCTTAGTTCTATAGGTGGACGCCTTTTCGAGATATCGCCATAAAGGTGGACCAGGGGTCACACTAGAATTTGTTTGTACGATATGGGTATCAAATGAAAGGTGTTAATGAGTATTTTAAAAGGGAGTGGGCCTTAGTTCTATAGGTGGACGCATTTTCGAGATATCGCCATAAAGGTGGACCAGGGGTGACTCTAGAATTTGTTTTTTTTTTTTCAGTTCAATTCAGAATACCGAAATAGAAATATCTAATTTAATTTATAATTATTTGATAAAACTTTAAAATTTGTTTGACTAACAATAAATTTAAAAAATTTCAACTAAAAGCGTGTTCTAAATCCTTGAACCTACAATATTTGGTGTCAGAAGTGTTTGTGGCGTACAATTCAGGACATTTCGAAGTTACGCAATATCTAATAAATCTGCCATGGAATGAAAAAAAAAATTAAGTTAATTTGAGTAATAATTCAGTTGGAAAATAGAAGAAGTTATAATAAACAAGTAAGGAAGGCTAAGTTCGGGTGTAACCCAACATTACATACTCAGTTGAGAGCTATGGAGACAAAATAAGCGAAAATCACCATGTAGGAAAATTAACCTAGGGTAACCCTGGAATGTGTTGTTTGTACGATATGGGTATCAATTGAAAGGTGTTAATGAATATTTTAAAAGGGCGTGGGCCTTAGTTCTATAGGTGGACGCCTTTTCGAGATATCGCCATAAAGGTGGACCAGGGGTGAGTCTAGAATTTGTTTGTACGATATGCGTATCAAATGAAAGGTGTTAATGAGTATTTTAAAAGGGAGTGGGCCTTAGTTCTATAGGCGGACGGCTTTTCCAGATATCGCCATGAAGGTGGACCAGTGGTGACTCTAGACTTTGTTTGTACGATATGGGTATCAAATGAAAGGTGTTAATGAGTATTTTAAAAGGGAGTGGGCCTTAGTTCTATAGGTGGACGGCTTTTCCAGATATCGCCATGAAGTTGGACCTGGGGTGACTCTAGAATTTGTTTGTACGATATCGGTATCAAATGAAAGGTGTTAATGAGTATTTTAAAAGGGAGTGGGCCTTAGTTCTATAGGCGGACGGCTTTTCGAGATATCGCCATAAAGGTGGACCAGGGGTGACTCTAGAATTTGTTTGTACGATATGGGTATCAAATGAAAGGTGTTAATGAGTATTTTAAAAGGGAGTGGACCTTAGTTCTATAGAAGGACGCCTTTTCGAGATATCGCCATAAAGGTGGGCCAAGGGTCACACTAGAATTTGTTTGTACGATATGGGTATCAAATGAAAGGTGTTAATGAGTATTTTAAAAGGGAGTGGGCCTTAGTTCTATAGGTGGACGCATTTTCGAGATATCGTCCTAAAGGTGGACCAGGGGTGACTCTAGAATTCGTTTGTACGACATGGGTATCAAATGAAAGGTGTTAATGAGTATTTTAAAAGGGAGTGAGCCTTAGCTCTATAGGTGGACGGCTTTTCGGGATATCGCTATAAAGGTTGACCAGGGGTGAGTCTAGAATGCGTTTGTACAATGTGGGTGTCAAACGAAAGTTGTTAATGAGTGTTTTAAAAGGGAGTGGACCTTAGTTCTATAGGCGGACGGCTTTTCGAGATATCGCCATAAAGGTGGACCAGGGGTGACTCTAGAATTTGTTTGTACGATATGGGTATCAAATGAAAGGTGTTAATGAGTATTTTAAAAGAGAGTGGGCCTTAGTTCTATAGGCGGACGGCCTTTCGAGATATGGCCATAAAGGTTGATCAGGTGTGGCTCTAGAATTTGTTTGTACGATATGGGTATCAAATGAAAGGTGTTAATGAGTATTTTAAAAGGGAGTGGGCCTTAGTTCTATAGGCGGACGCTTTTCGAGATATCGCCATAAAGGTGGACCAGGGGTGACTCTAGAATTTGTTTGTACGATATGGGTATCAAATGAAAGGTGTTAATGAGTTTTTTAAAAGGGCGTTGGCCTCAGTTCTATAGGTGGACGCCTTTTCGAGATATCGCCGTAAAGGTGGACCAGGGGTGAGTCTAGAATTTGTTTGTACGATATGGGTATCAAATGAAAGGTGTTAATGAGTATTTTAAAAGGGAGTGGGCCTTAGTTCTATAGGCGGACGGCCTTTCGAGATATGGCCATAAAGGTTGATCAGGTGTGGCTCTAGAATTTGTTTGTACGATATGGGTATCAAATGAAAGGTGTTAATGAGTTTTTTAAAAGGGCGTTGACCTCAGTTATATAGGTGGACGCCTTTTCGAGATATCGCCATAAAGGTGGACCAGGGGTGACTCTAGAATTTGTTTGTACGATATGGGTATCAAATGAAAGGTGTTAATGAGTATTTTAAAAGAGAGTGGGCCTTAGTTCTATAGGCGGACGGCCTTTCGAGATTAGGCCATAAAGGTTGATCAGGTGTGGCTCTAGAATTTGTTTGTACGATATGGGTATCAAATGAAAGGTGTTAATGAGTATTTTAAAAGGGAGTGGGCCTTAGTTCTATAGGCGGCGCTTTTCGAGATATCGCCATAAAGGTGGACCAGGGGTGACTATCGAATTTGTTTGTACGATATGGGTATCAAATGAAAGGTGTTAATGAGTATTTTAAAAGGGAGTGGACCTTAGTTCTATAGGTGGACGCCTTTTCGAGATATCGCCATAAAGGTGGACCAGGGGTCACACTAGAATTTGTTTGTACGATATGGGTATCAAATGAAAGGTGTTAATGAGTATTTTAAAAGGGAGTGGGCCTTAGTTCTATAGGTGGACGCATTTTCGAGATATCGCCATAAAGGTGGACCAGGGGTGACTCTAGAATTCGTTTGTACGACATGGGTATCAAATGAAAGGTGTTAATGAGTATTTTAAAAGGGAGTGAGCCTTAGCTCTATAGGTGGACGGCTTTTCGGGATATCGTTATAAAGGTTGACCACGGGTGACTCTAGAATGCGTTTGTACAATGTGGGTGTCGAACGAAAGTTGTTAATAGTGTTTTAAAAGGGAGTGGGCCTTAGTTCTATGGGTGGACGCCTTTTCGAGATATTGCCATAAAGGTGGACCAGGGGTGACTCTAGAATTTGTTTGTACGATATGGGTATCAAATGAAAGGTGTTAATGAGTATTTTAAAAGGGAGTGGGCCTTAGTTCTATAGGCGGACGGCTTTTCCAGATATCGCCATGAAGTTGGACCTGGGGTGACTCTAGAATTTGTTTGTACGATATGGGTATCAAATGAAAGGTGTTAATGAGTATTTTAAAAGGGAGTGGGCCTTAGTTCTATAAGCGGACGGCTTTTCGAGATATCGCCATAAAGGTGGACCAGGGGTGACTCTAGAATTTGTTTGTACGATATGGGTATCAAATGAAAGGTGTTAATGAGTATTTTAAAAGGGAGTGGACCTTAGTTCTATAGATGGACGCCTTTTCGAGATATCGCCATAAAGGTGGACCAAGGGTCACACTAGAATTTGTTTGTACGATATGGGTATCAAATCAAAGGTGTTAATGAGTATTTTAAAAGGGAGTGGGCCTTAGTTCTATAGGTGGACGCATTTTCGAGATATCGCCATAAAGGTGGACCAGGGTTGACTCTAGAATTCGTTTGTACGACATGGGTATCAAATGAAAGGTGTTAATGAGTATTTTAAAAGGGAGTGAGCCTTGGCTCTATAGGTGGACGGCTTTTCGGGATATCGCTATAAAGGTTGACCAGGGGTGAGTCTAGAATGCGTTTGTACAATGTGGGTGTCAAACGAAAGTTGTTAATGAGTGTTTTAAAAGGGAGTGGGCCTTAGTTCTATAGGCGGACGGCTTTTCGAGATATCGCCATAAAGGTGAACCAGGGGTGACTCTAGAATTTGTTTGTACGATATGGGTATCAAATGAAAGGTGTTAAAGAGTATTTTAAAAGAGAGTGGGCCTTAGTTCTATAGGCGGACGGCCTTTCGAGATATGGCCATAAAGGTGGATCAGGTGTGGCTCTAGAATTTGTTTGTACGATATCGGTATCAAATGAAAGGTGTTAATGAGTATTTTAAAAGGGAGTGGGCCTTAGTTCTATAGGCGGACGCTTTTCGAGATATCGCCATAAAGGTGGACCAGGGGTGACTCTAAGCGCCTTTTCGAGATATCGCCATAAAGGTGGACCAAGGGTCACACTAGAATTTGTTTGTACGATATGGGTGTCAAATGAAAGGTGTTAATGAGTATTTTAAAAGGGAGTGGGCCTTAGTTCTATAGGTGGACGCATTTTCGAGATATCGCCATAAAGGTGGACCAGGGGTGACTCTAGAATTCGTTTGTACGACATGGGTATCAAATGAAAGGTGTTAATGAGTATTTTAAAAGGGAGTGAGCCTTAGCTCTATAGGTGGACGGCTTTTCGGGATATCGCTATAAAGGTTGACCAGGGGTGAGTCTAGAATGCGTTTGTACAATGTGGGTGTCAAACGAAAGTTGTTAATGAGTGTTTTAAAAGGGAGTGGGCCTTAGTTCTATAGGCGGACGGCTTTTCGAGATATCGCCATAAAGGTGGACCAGGGGTGACTCTAGAATTTGTTTGTACGATATGGGTATCAAATGAAAGGTGTTAATGAGTATTTTAAAAGAGAGTGGGCCTTAGTTCTATAGGCGGACGGCCTTTCGAGATATGGCCATAAAGGTGGATCAGGTGTGGCTCTAGAATTTGTTTGTACGATATGGGTATCAAATGAAAGGTGTTAATGGGTATTTTAAAAGGGAGTGGGCCTTAGTTCTATAGGCGGACGCTTTTCGAGATATAGCCATAAAGGTGGACCAGGGGTGACTCTAGAATTTGTTTGTACGATATGGGTATCAAATGAAAGGTGTTAATGGGTTTTTTAAAAGGGCGTTGGCCTTTTCGAGATATCGCCATAAAGGTGGACCAGGGGTGACTCTAGAATTTGTTTGTACGATATGGTTATCAAATGAAAGGTGTTAATGAGTATCTTAAAAGGGAGTGGGCCTTAGTTCTATAGGTGGACGCATTTTCGAGATATCGCCATAAAGGTGGACCAGGGGTGACTCTAGAATTCGTTTGTACGGCATGGGTATCAAATGAAAGGTGTTAATGAGAATTTTAAAAGGGAGTGAGCCTTAGCTCTATAAGTGGACGGCTTTTCGGGATATCGTTATAAAGGTTGACCACGGGTGTCTCTAGAATGCGTTTGTACAATGTGGGTGTCGAACGAAAGTTGTTAATAGTGTTTTAAAAGGGAGTGGGCCTTAGTTCTATGGGTGGACGCCTTTTCGAGATATTGCCATAAAGGTGGACCAGGGGTGTCTCTAGAATTTGTTTGTACGATATGGGTATCAAATGAAAGGTGTTAATGAGTATTTTAAAAGAGAGTGGGCCTTAGTTCTATGGGTGGACGCCTTTTCGAGATATCGCCATAAAGGTGGACCAGGGGGGAATCTAGAATTTGTTTGTACGATATGGGTATCAAATGAAAGGTGTTAATGAGTATTTTAAAAGGGAGTTGGCCTTAGTTCTATAGGTGGACGCCTTTTCGAGATATCGCCATAAAGGTGGACCAGGGGTGACCTTAGAATTTTTTTACGATATGGGTTTCAAATGAAAGGTGTTAATGAGTTTTTTAAAAGGGCGTTGGCCTCAGTTCTATAGGTGGACGCCTTTTCGAGATATCGCCATAAAGGTGGCCCAGAGATGACTCTAGAATTTGTTTGTACGATATGGGTATCAAATGAAAGGTGTTAATGAGTATTTTAAAAGGCAGTGGGCCTTAGTTCTATAGGCGGACGGCTTTTCGGGATATCGCCATAAAGGGGGACCAGGGGTGACTATAGAATTTGTTTGTACGATATGGGTATCAAATGAAAGGTGTTAATGAGTATTTTAAAAGGGAGTGGACCTTAGTTCTATAGGCGGACGCCTTTTCGAGATATCGCCATAAAGGTGGACCAGGGGACACACTAGAATTTGTTTTTACGATATGGGTATCAAATGAAAGGTGTTAATGAGTATTTTAAAAGGGAGTGGGCCTTAGTTCTATAGGTGGACGCATTTTCGAGATATCGCCATAAAGGTGGACCAGGGGTGACTCTAGACTTTGTTTGTACGACATGGGTATCAAATGAAAGGTGCTAATGAGTATTTTAAAAGGGAGTGGGCCTTAGCTCTATAGGTGGACGCCTTTTCGGGATATCGTTATAAAGGTGGACCAGGGGTGACTCTAGAATGCGTTTGTACAATATGGGTGTCAAACGAAAGTTGTTAATGAGTGTTTTAAAAGGGAGTGGGCCTTAGTTCTATGGGTGGACGCCTTTTCGAGATATTGCCATAAAGATGGACCAGGGGTGTCTCTAGAATTTTTTGTACGATATGGGTATCAAATGAAAGGTGTTAATGAGTATTTTAAAAGGGAGTGGACCTTAGTTCTATGGGTGGACGCCTTTTCGAGATATCGCCATAAAGGTGGACCAGGGGTGACTCTAGAATTTGTTTGTACGATATGGGTATCAAATTAAAGGTGTTAATGAGTATTTTAAAAGGGAGTGGGCCTTAATTTTATAGGTGGACGCCTTTTCGAGATATCGCCATAAAGGTGGACCAGGGATGACTCTAGAATGCGTTTATACAATATGAGTATCAAACTAAAGGTGTTAATGAGTATTTTAAAAGGGAGTGGGCCTTAGTTCTATAGGCGGACGCTTTTCGAGATATAGCCATAAAGGTGGACCAGGGGTGACTATCGAATTTGTTTGTACGATATGGGTATCAAATGAAAGGTGTTGATGAGTATTTTAAAAGGGAGTGGACCTTAGTTCTATAGGTGGACGCCTTTTCGAGATATCGCCATAAAGGTGGACCAGGGGTCACACTAGAATTTGTTTGTACGATATGGGTATCAAATGAAAGGTGTTAATGAGTATTTTAAAAGGGAGTGGGCCTTAGTTCTATAGGTGGACGCATTTTCGAGATATCGCCATAAAGGTGGACCAGGGGTGACTCTAGAATTCGTTTGTACGACATGGGTATCAAATGAAAGGTGTTAATGAGTATTTTAAAAGGGAGTGAGCCTTAGCTCTATAGGTGGACGGCTTTTCGGGATATCGTTATAAAGGTTGACCACGGGTGACTCTAGAATGCGTTTGTACAATGTGGGTGTCGAACGAAAGTTGTTAATAGTGTTTTAAAAGGGAGTGGGCCTTAGTTCTATGGGTGGACGCCTTTTCGAGATATTGCCATAAAGGTGGACCAGGGGTGACTCTAGAATTTGTTTGTACGATATGGGTATCAAATGAAAGGTGTTAATGAGTATTTTAAAAGGGAGTGGGCCTTAGTTCTATAGGCGGACGGCTTTTCCAGATATCGCCATGAAGGTGAACCAGGGGTGACTCTAGACTTTGTTTGTACGATATGGGTATCAAATGAAAGGTGTTAATGAGTATTTTAAAAGGGAGTGGGCCTTAGTTCTATAGGCGGACGGATTTTCCAGATATCGCCATGAAGTTGGACCTGGGGTGACTCTAGAATTTGTTTGTACGATATGGGTATCAAATGAAAGGTGTTAATGAGTATTTTAAAAGGGAGTGGGCCTTAGTTCTATAAGCGGACGGCTTTTCGAGATATCGCCATAAAGGTGGACCAGGGGTGACTCTAGAATTTGTTTGTACGATATGGGTATCAAATGAAAGGTGTTAATGAGTATTTTAAAAGGGAGTGGACCTTAGTTCTATAGATGGACGCCTTTTCGAGATATCGCCATAAAGGTGGACCAAGGGTCACACTAGAATTTGTTTGTACGATATGGGTATCAAATCAAAGGTGTTAATGAGTATTTTAAAAGGGAGTGGGCCTTAGTTCTATAGGTGGACGCATTTTCGAGATATCGCCATAAAGGTGGACCAGGGTTGACTCTAGAATTCGTTTGTACGACATGGGTATCAAATGAAAGGTGTTAATGAGTATTTTAAAAGGGAGTGAGCCCTGGCTCTATAGGTGGACGGCTTTTCGGGATATCGCTATAAAGGTTGACCAGGGGTGAGTCTAGAATGCGTTTGTACAATGAGGGTGTCAAACGAAAGTTGTTAATGAGTGTTTTAAAAGGGAGTGGGCCTTAGTTCTATAGGCGGACGGCTTTTCGAGATATCGCCATAAAGGTGAACCAGGGGTGACTCTAGAATTTGTTTGTACGATATGGGTATCAAATGAAAGGTGTTAATGAGTATTTTAAAAGAGAGTGGGCCTTAGTTCTATAGGCGGACGGCCTTTCGAGATATGGCCATAAAGGTGGATCAGGTGTGGCTCTAGAATTTGTTTGTACGATATGGGTATCAAATGAAAGGTGTTAATGAGTATTTTAAAAGGGAGTGGGCCTTAGTTCTATAGGCGGACGCTTTTCGAGATATCGCCATAAAGGTGGACCAGGGGTGACTCTAAGCGCCTTTTCGAGATATCGCCATAAAGGTGGACCAAGGGTCACACTAGAATTTGTTTGTACGATATGGGTGTCAAATGAAAGGTGTTAATGAGTATTTTAAAAGGGAGTGGGCCTTAGTTCTATAGGTGGACGCATTTTCGAGATATCGCCATAAAGGTGGACCAGGGGTGACTCTAGAATTCGTTTGTACGACATGGGTATCAAATGAAAGGTGTTAATGAGTATTTTAAAAGGGAGTGAGCCTTAGCTCTATAGGTGGACGGCTTTTCGGGATATCGCTATAAAGGTTGACCAGGGGTGAGTCTAGAATGCGTTTGTACAATGTGGGTGTCAAACGAAAGTTGTTAATGAGTGTTTTAAAAGGGAGTGGGCCTTAGTTCTATAGGCGGACGGCTTTTCGAGATATCGCCATAAAGGTGGACCAGGGGTGACTCTAGAATTTGTTTGTACGATATGGGTATCAAATGAAAGGTGTTAATGAGTATTTTAAAAGAGAGTGGGCCTTAGTTCTATAGGCGGACGGCCTTTCGAGATATGGCCATAAAGGTGGATCAGGTGTGGCTCTAGAATTTGTTTGTACGATATGGGTATCAAATGAAAGGTGTTAATGAGTATTTTAAAAGGGAGTGGGCCTTAGTTCTATAGGCGGACGCTTTTCGAGATATAGCCATAAAGGTGGACCAGGGGTGACTCTAGAATTTGTTTGTACGATATGGGTATCAAATGAAAGGTGTTAATGGGTTTTTTAAAAGGGCGTTGGCCTCAGTTCTATAGGTGGACGCCTTTTCGAGATATCGCCATAAAGGTGGACCAGGGGTGACTCTAGAATTTGTTTGTACGATATGGTTATCAAATGAAAGGTGTTAATGAGTATCTTAAAAGGGAGTGGGCCTTAGTTCTATAGGTGGACGCATTTTCGAGATATCGCCATAAAGGTGGACCAGGGGTGACTCTAGAATTCGTTTGTACGACATGGGTATCAAATGAAAGGTGTTAATGAGAATTTTAAAAGGGAGTGAGCCTTAGCTCTATAAGTGGACGGCTTTTCGGGATATCGTTATAAAGGTTGACCACGGGTGACTCTAGAATGCGTTTGTACAATGTGGGTGTCGAACGAAAGTTGTTAATAGTGTTTTAAAAGGGAGTGGGCCTTAGTTCTATGGGTGGGCGCCTTTTCGAGATATTGCCATAAAGGTGGACCAGGGGTGTCTCTAGAATTTGTTTGTACGATATGGGTATCAAATGAAAGGTGTTAATGAGTATTTTAAAAGAGAGTGGGCCTTAGTTCTATGGGTGGAAGCCTTTTCGAGATATCGCCATAAAGGTGGACCAGGGGGGAATCTAGAATTTGTTTGTACGATATGGGTATCAAATGAAAGGTGTTAAAAGATATTTTAAAAGGGAGTGGGCCTTAGTTCAATGGGTGGACGGCTTTTCGAAATATCGATGTAAAGTGGACCAGGGGTGACTCTAGAATTTGTTTGTACGATATGGGTATCAAATGAAAGGTGTTAATGAGTATTTTAAAAGGGAGTGGGCCTTAGTTCTATAGGTGGACGCCTTTTCGAGATATCGCCATAAAGGTGGACCAGGGGTGACCTTAGAATTTTTTTACGATATGGGTATCAAATGAAAGGTGTTAATGAGTTTTTTAAAAGGGCGTTGGCCTCAGTTCTATAGGTGGACGCCTTTTCGAGATATCGCCATAAAGGTGGCCCAGAGATGACTCTAGAATTTGTTTGTACGATATGGGTATCAAATGAAAGGTGTTAATGAGTATTTTAAAAGGCAGTGGGCCTTAGTTCTATAGGCGGACGGCTTTTCGAGATATCGCCATAAAGGGGGACCAGGGGTGACTATAGAATTTGTTTGTACGATATGGGTATCAAATGAAAGGTGTTAATGAGTATTTTAAAAGGGAGTGGACCTTAGTTCTATAGGTGGACGCCTTTTCGAGATATCGCCATAAAGGTGGACCAGGGGACACACTAGAATTTGTTTTTACGATATGGGTATCAAATGAAAGGTGTTAATGAGTATTTTAAAAGGGAGTGGGCCTTAGTTCTATAGGTGGACGCATTTTCGAGATATCGCCATAAAGGTGGACCAGGGGTGACTCTAGACTTTGTTTGTACGACATGGGTATCAAATGAAAGGTGCTAATGAGTATTTTAAAAGGGAGTGGGCCTTAGCTCTATAGGTGGACGCCTTTTCGGGATATCGTTATAAAGGTGGACCAGGGGTGACTCTAGAATGCGTTTGTACAATATGGGTGTCAAACGAAAGTTGTGAATGAGTGTTTTAAAAGGGAGTGGGCCTTAGTTCTATGGGTGGACGCCTTTTCGAGATATTGCCATAAAGATGGACCAGGGGTGTCTCTAGAATTTTTTGTACGATATGGGTATCAAATGAAAGGTGTTAATGAGTATTTTAAAAGGGAGTGGACCTTAGTTCTATGGGTGGACGCCTTTTCGAGATATCGCCATAAAGGTGGACCAGGGGTGACTCTAGAATTTGTTTGTACGATATGGGTATCAAATGAAAGGTGTTAATGAGTATTTTAAAAGGGAGTGGGCCTTAATTTTATAGGTGGACGCCTTTTCGAGATATCGCCATAAAGGTGGACCAGGGATGACTCTAGAATGCGTTTATACAATATGAGTATCAAACTAAAGGTGTTAATGAGTATTTTAAAAGGGAGTGGGCCTTAGTTCAATGCGTGGACGGCTTTTCGAAATATCGATATAAAGTGGACCAGGGGTGACTCAAGAATTTGTTTGTACGATATGGGTATCAAATGAAAGGTGTTAATGAGTATTTTAAAAGGGAGTGGACCTTAGTTCTATGGGTGGACGCATTTTCGAGACATCGCCATAAAGGTGGACCAGGGGTGACTCTAGAATTTGTTTGTACGATATGGGTATCAAATGAAAGTTGTTAATGAGTATTTTAAAAGGGAGTGGCCCTTAGTTGTATATGTGAAGGCGTTTTCGAGATATCTACCAAAATGTGGACCAGGATGATCCAGAACATCATATGTCGGGTACCGCTAGTTTATTTATATATGTAATACCACGTACAGTATTCCTTCTAAGATTCCAAGGGCTTTTGATTTCGCCCTGCAAAACTTTTTCATTTTCTTCTACTTAGTATTGTAGGGTTCACACCCATTTTAAAAAGTTTTTTTCTAAAGTTATATTTTGCGTCAATAAACCAATGCAATTACCATGTTCATCCCTTTTTTCGTATTTGGTATAGAATTATGGCATTTTTTTCATTTTTCGTAATTTTCGAAATCGTGGCGTGGTCATAGTCGGATTTCGGCCATTTTTTATACGAACACAAAGTGTGTTCAGTTAATTATGTGAACTAAGTTTAGTAAAGATATATCGATTTTTGCTCAAGTTATCGTGTTAACGGCCGAGCGGAACGACAGACGATCTACTGTGTATAAAATCTGGGCGTGGCTTCAACCGATTTCGCTCTTTTTCACAGAAAACAGTTATCGTCCTAGAGTCTAAGCGACTACCAAATTTCACAAGGATTGGTAAATATTTGTTCGACTTATGGCATTAAATGTATCCTAGGCAAATCAAATGAAAAAGGGCGGAGCCACACCCATTTTGAAATTTTCTTTTGTTTTTGTATTTTGTTGCACCATATCATTACTGGAGTTGAATGTTGACATAATTTACTTATATACTGTAAAGATATTAAATTTTTTGAAAAAATTTCACTTTAAAAAATTTTTTTTAAGTGGGCGTGTTCGTGCTCCGATTTTTCTAATTTTTATTAAGCATACATATAGTAATACAAGTAACGTTCCTGCCAAATTTCATCATGATATCTTCAACGACTGCCAAATTACAGCTTGCAAAACTTCTAAAGTACCTTCTTTTAAAAGTGGGCGGTGCCGCGCCCGTTATCCAAAATTTTACTTATTTTCAATTCTGCGTCATAAGTTCAACCCACCTACCAAGTTTCATCGCTTTATCCGTCTTTGGTAATGAATTATCGCACTTTTTCGATTTTTCCAAATTTTCGATATCGAAAAAGTGGGCGTGGTTATAGTCCGATATCGTTCGTTTTAAATATCGATCTGAGATGAGTGCCCAGGAACGTACATACCAAATTTCGTCAAGATACCTCAAAATTTACTCAAGTTATCGTGTTAACGGACGGACGGACGGACGGACATGGCTCAATCAAATTTTTTTTCGATACTGATGATTTTGATATATGGAAGTCTATATCTATCTCGATTCCTTTATACCTGTACAACCAACCGTTATCCAATCAAAGTTAATATACTCTGTGAGCTCTGCTCAACTGAGTATAAAAACAAGTAAGGAAGGCTAAGTTCGGGTGTAACCGAACATTACATACTCAGTTGAGAGCTATGGAGACAAAATAAGGAAAATCACCATGTAGGAAAATGAACCAAGGGTAACCCTGGAATGTGGTTGTATGACATGTGTATCAAATGGAAGGTATTAAAGAGTATTTTAAGAGAGAGTAGGCCATAGTTCTATGGATGGACGCCATTTAGGGATATCGCCATAAAGGTGGACCAGGGCTGACTCTAGAATTTGTTTGTACGATATGGGTATCAAATTAAAGGTGTTACAGAGCATTTTAAGAGGGAGTGAGCCTTAGGTCTATCGGTGGACGCCTTTTCGAGATATTGCCATTAAGGTGGGCCAGGGGTGACTCTAGAATGTGTTTGTACGATATGGGTATCAAATAAAAGGTGGTAATGAGTATTTTAAAAGGGAATGGGCTTTAGTTCCATAGGTGAACGCCTTTTCGAGAAATCGCCATAAAGATGGACCAGGGGTGACTCTAGAATATGTTTGTACGATATGGGTATCACATGAAAGGTGGTCATGAGTATTTTCAAAGGGAGTGATCCTTAGTTCCATAGGTGAACGCCGTTTCGAGATATCGCCATAAAGGTGGACCAGGGGTGACTCTAGAATGTTTTTGTACGATATGGAAATCAAATGAAATGTGCTACTGAGCATTTTAAGAGGGAGTGGGCATTAGGTCTATAGGTGGACGCCTTTTCGAGATATCGCCATTAGGGTGGACCAGGGGTGACTCCAGAATGTCTGTACGATATGGGTATCAAACGAAAGGTGTTACTGATCATTTTAAGAGGGAGTGGGCATTAGGTCTATAGGTGGACGCCTTTTCGAAATATCGCCATTAGGGTGGGCCAGGGGTGAGTCTAGAATGTGTTTGTACGATATGGGTATCAAATGAAAGGTGGTAATGAGTATTTTAAAAGGGAGTAATCCTTAGTTCTATAGGTGGGCGCCTTTTCGAGATATCGCCATAAAGGTGGACCAAAGGTGACTCTAGAATGTTTGTACGGTATGGGTATCAAACGAAAGGTGTTACTGAGCATTTTAAGAGGGAGTGGGCATTAAGTCTATACGTGGACGCCTTTACGAGATATCGCCATTAGGGTGGGCCAGGGGTGACTCTAGAATGTGTTTGTACGATATGGGTATCAAACGAAAGGTGTTACTGAGCATTTTAAGAGGGAGTGGGCATTAGGTCTATAGGTGGACGCCTTTTCGAGATATCGCCATTAGGGTGGGCCAGGGGTGACTCTAGAATGTTTGTACGATATGGGTATCAAACGAAAGGTGTTACTGAGTATTTTAAGAGGGAGTAATCCTTAGTTCTATAGGTGGACACCTTTTCGAGATATCGCCATAAAGGTGGACCAAGGGTGACTCTAGAATATTTGTACGATATGGGTATCAAACGAAAGGTGTTACTGAGCATTTTAAGAGGGAGTGGGCATTATGTCTATAGGTGGACGCCTTTTCGAGATATCACCATTAGGGTGGGCCAGGGTGACTCTAGAATGTGTTTGTACGATATGGATATCAAATGAAAGGTGGTAATAAGTATTTTAAAAGGGAGTAATCCTTAGTTCTATAGGTGGACGCCTTTTCGAGATATCGCCATAAAGGTGGACCAAGGGTGACTCTAGAATGTTTGTACGATATGGGTATCAAACGAAAGGTGTTACTGAGCATTTTAAGAGGGAGTGGGCACTAGGTCTATAGGTGGACGCCTTTTCGAGATATCGCCATTAGGGTGGGCCAGGGGTGACTCTAGAATGTTTGTACGATATGGGTATCAAACGAAAGGTGTTACTGAGCATTTTAAGTGGGAGTGGGCATTAGGTCTATAGGTGGACGCATTTTCGAGATATCGCCATTAGGGTGGGCCAGGAGTGACTCTATAATGTTTGTACGATATGGGTTTCAAACGAAAGGTGTTACTGAGCATTTTAAGAGGGAGTGGCATTAGGTCTATAGGTGGACGCCTTTTCGAGATATCGCCATTAGGGTGGGCCAGGGGTGACTCTAGAATGTTTGTACGATATGGGTATGAAACGAAAGGTGTTACTGAGCATTTTAAGTGGGAGTGGGCATTAGGTCTATAGGTGGACGCATTTTCGAGATATCGCCATTAGGGTGGGCCAGGGGTGACTCTAGAATGTTTGTACGATATGGGTATCAAACGAAAGGTGTTACTGAGCATTTTAAGAGGGAGTGGCATTAGGTCTATAGGTGGACGCCTTTTCGAGATATCGCCATTAGGGTGGGCCAGGGGTGACTCTAGAATGTTTTTACGATATGGGTATCAAACGAAAGGTGTTACTGAGCATTTTAAGAGGGAGTGGGCATTAGGTCTATAGGTGGACGCCTCTTCGAGATATCGCCATTAGGGTGGGCCAGGGGTGACTCTAGAATGTGTTTGTACGATATGGATATCAAATTAAAGGTATTAATGAGGGTTTTAAAAGCGAGTGGCCCTTAGATGTATATGTGAAGGCGTTTTCGCGATATCGACCAAAATGTGGACCAGGTGATCCAGAAAATCATCTGTCGGGTACTGCTAATTTATGTATATATGCAATACCACTAAGAGTATTCCTGCCAAGATTCCAAGGGCTGTTGATTTCGCCTTGTAGAACTTTTTCATTTTCTTCTACTTAATATGGTAGGTGTCACACCCATTTCACAAAGTTTTTTCCAAAGTTATATTTTGCGTCAATAAACCAATCCAGTTACCATGTTTCATCCCTTTTTTCGTATTTGGTATATAATTATGGCATTTTTTTCATTTTTCGTAATTTTCGATATCGATAAAGTGGGCGTGGTTATGGTCGGATTTCGGCCATTTTTTATACCAAGATAACGTGAGTTCAGATAAGTACGTGGACTAAGTTTAGTAAAGATATATCGGTTTTTGCTCAAGTTATTGTGTTAACGGCCGAGCGGACAGACGGTGGACTGTGTATAAAAACTGGGCGTGGCTTCCACCGATTTCGCCCATTTTCAGAGAAAACAGTTACCGTCATAGAATCTATGCCCCTACCAAATTTAAGAAGGATTGGTAAATTTTTGTTCGACTTATGGCATTAAAAGTATTCTAGACAAACTAAATGAAAATGGGCGGAGCCACGCCCGTTTTGAAATTTTCTTTTATTTTTATATTTTGTTGCATCATATCATTACTGGAGTTGAATTTTTACTCAATTTACTTATATGCAGTAAAGTTATTAAATTTTTTGTTAAAATTTGAATTTAAACAATTTTTTTTTTTAATAAGAGGGCGTGTTCTTCATCCAATTTTGCTAATTTTTATTTAGCGCATACATAGTAATAGTAGTAACGTTCCTGCTAAATTTCATCATGATATCTTCACCGACTGCCAAATTACAGCTTGCAAAACTTTTAAATTACCTTCTTGTAAAAGTGGGCGGTGCAACGCCCATTGTGCAAAATCTTACTAATTTTCTATTCTGCGTCATAACGTTAACCCATCTACCAAGTTTCATCGCTTTATCCGCCTTTGGCAATGAATTATCGCGTTTTTTCGGTTTTTCGAAATTTTCGATATCGAAAAAGTGGGCGTGGTTATAGTCCGATATCGTTCATTTTAAATAGCGATCTGAGATGAGTACCCAGGAATCTACATACCAAATTTCATTAAGATACCTCAAAATTTACTGAAGTTATCGTGTTAACGGACAGACGGACGGACGGACGGACATGGCTCAATCAAATTTTTTTTCGATACTGATGATTTTGATATATGGAAGTCTATATCTATCTCGATTCCTTTATAACTGTACAACCAACCGTTATCCAATCAAAGTTAATATACTCTGTGAGCTCTGCTCAACTGAGTATAATGAAACGAGGAAAATATTTACAAAAAAAATGATTTAGTGGCAATTATGCGTACTCAGTTTGGTACAAAAATGAAATTACGGCCAAAATATTTGGACCCTTATAGAGTAATTAGATTATTAAACCATGGAAGGTATGAATTAGAAAAGGTTGGGGATCATGAGGGACCTAGGAAAACAACTACTGTAGCAGAATATATGAAAAAATGGACTTCATCATTCGAGGACTAATGATCTGTAGGATGGCCGAATGTAGGAAATAGAAACTGAAATACTTTGTGTAACTTTTACTTTGTTATGTGGTTATATATTGAAAAGATTTTAAGTAGGCAGATATAAGATTGTTAGAAAATTTATGAATGTAACAGATTTTTTTCACTGCAATTGAGAATACCGAAATAGAAATATCTAATTTAATTTATAATTATTTGATAAATTGTTAAAATTTGTTTGACTAACAATAAATTTAAAACATTAAAACTAACAGCATGTTCAAAATCCTTGAACCTACATATATATATTTTTTTGTGCAATTTCAGCACCATTTGAACAGCTAGGAGCTTCAAATTTCACCAAATGCTTACGTGTATAACATAGTGATTTAATAATTTAGGACTACCCTTCAAAGATTGCGTTGGAATTGGAACGGATGGATGTTCTGTAATGACGTCAGAAGTTAAGGGAGCTGTGCAGGAACTTATTAAAATATGTACCAATGCTAATCATTGTCCGTGTTTCAACCATTGCCTTAATAACTCGCTTGCGAAAACGTCAAAAGTTCTTCAAACAAAGAATTGTATTGCGTTGATGAAAAAAATTATCAGTTTTCCAAAGCAGTCTCCGAAACGTACCATAGTTTTCAAAAAACATCTACAGGAATCATTAAGTGAAACGCGCTGGTCTGAAAAAGATGATGGTATAATGCAGTTTGAAGAAAACATCACAAAAATTGTTGCTTCGTTTCAAGAAATTTCTACTTGGCAAGATTCAACAACAAGTTCTGAGGCCCGTTCTATGTTGAAATCTATTTGCGAGACAGAGTTCGTGACTTCAATGATTTGTTTAAGCAATGTAGGTACTTTCTGTTACACGACCACTAAGCTTACTTTTGCAAACACCGTCAATAGATTTGAATCAAACTTCTGAAGCATTGAGTGACACTTTTCGAACATTAAAAACCATAGACTTGAAGCAGAAAGTCGTTTTTCGCGACTTTACAAAAAATAGTCGCTTTAGCAGATGAGTTGAAGTTTGATATTGTCCTCCCACGAATTGCCAAAAAGCAAATACATCGAGCGAATTACACTTCATCAGACGCTGAAGAGTATTATCGAAAAGCAATTTATATACCCCTTCTTGATCATATCATTCTTGATCTTCAAGGTACCTGAAGATACATTGCCAGTTTTCAATCTTAATTTGCTATTTCCATTGCGAATAACCAAATATAATACACTGCAAAAAAAGAATTTGTCTAAAGAGATTGTACAAGATCTTGGTAAAGGATACGCATCTCTTATTGGAGGAAATAAAATTAATCTAGGTGGAGAGTACGAAGTGTGGTCAGAACGCTGGTTTGATAAGCAACACAAAAAATCAATTCCACTATCAGCTGAAAAAGTTTTAAATGATTGCAATAAATATGCGTTTCCATCAATAAATGCTCTTATCAAAATTCTGCCCACGCTTCCATCTAGCAATGCTTGTGATGAAAGGAGTTTTACGACACTTTGCCGGTTGAAAACGTGGTTACGGTCCACAATGTTCGAGAACAGACTCACTAGTCTTGCACTTTTAAATACCCATTTCGATATTGAGATTGATATTGATCATATAATTGAAAGATATGTAAAAAAAGGGAAGCATAGAATTAAATTGACTTTGTAAATGTCAAAAAATTGGATGTACTATTGTTAATTTGAACAACTAAATGGAACCAAATATGTGTATGAAATTATTAAACATGTAAAAAAATTCTAATAAATTTACCCCTAAAAAATACGTTTCCCTTGTTGTTTTGTCTTGCATTTTCACGTATAAAGTATCTTGATGTGAACTTTGTTCAAAACACATCAACTATTGGGAGAAACAATTACTAACTGAAATATGTGATTCGTAGTCATAGTTTTTACATGCAGACCACAAACAACGTGAAGCTTTGCATCTTCACACAAAGTACCTACCTATTTTTTATTTTATATTTATTTTAAAAATCGTTTAGATATGTTCAAATTTTACCAAATGCTTACGTGTATAGCATATATTGTTGTCTGACAAAATCATAGAGACTGGTGGTATATATAGTATATATCTCATACAACCGATTGTTCAGATAAGAAACTTTTCGCAGTTTCTACCCCATTTTAACAGCTATGAGCTTCAAATTCAAACAATTGCTTACGTATATAGTATAGGAGGGTGGTGTCGTGTGTAGAAGTCCACGAAAGTGGGGAAAGCTTCTCTCCGTCATTCACCTGGGAATGGCCAGAGCGATTCTTTTGCATGTGGTTCAAGCAGCTCACTACTGCCTGTCGCTTGCGGCCAAGTATCCTCTGGGTAGCCGCTAAACACCCGTTTAGCGGTGAGCTAATGTGAGAAGGCGACAACCTTGTTAGGCCACTCTGACATAATCGGTTTAAGGGCTAGCCGGGGGAGATCTCATCGGCAGCGTCTGTACACCTCTAGGTGCGGCTTCAAGCGGACGTTTGTCTTGGAGCAAGCGGCTCACTATATAAACGTGCAAGTAATATTTTCACCCCCGCTGAGCGGATTGTGCACTGGGCTTGGGACCTGCCACGTAAAACCATACTCCAGTGTATTTGGGTGTCCGATTAGACATTTGTAGGAACCGGCCGGATCGGACCACTATAGCATATATCCTCCAAACAACCGATTTTTCAGAAAAAGAGGATTTTTGTCATATCTTCCTCAATTTAACAGATTGAACTTTCAAACTACACCACATACTTTCGTCTATTGCACATATTTTTGTCTGATAAAATTGATGAGATCGGTCGTATATATAGTATATATGCCCCACAACCGATTGTTCAGATAAGAAACTTTTCGTAATTACTGCCCTATTTTAAGAGCTAGAGGCTTCAAATTTCAACGAATGCTTACGTATTGTTGTCTGAAAAAATCATAAAGATCGGTTGTATATATAGTATATATATGGTGATATATATAGTATATATATGGTGATATATATAGTATATATATATATATTTTCGCAATTTCAGCCCCATTTTAACAGCTAGGAAGCTTCAAATTTCACCGAATGCTTACGTATATAACATTTATTGTTGTCTGATAAAATCATAGAGGTCTGTTGTATATATAGTATATATATCATACAACCGATTCTTCAGATAGGAAACTTTTTGCAATTTCAGCCCCATTTTAACAGCTATAAGCTTCAAATTACACCTATTGCTTACGTATATAGTATATATTGTTGTGTAAAAAATCATAGTGATCGGTGATATATATAATACATATATGATGGTATATTTAGTATTTATAAATTATCGTCCTCCTACTTTAGGAGGGGTTTTTAAAAAATAATAAGAATTTTGTATGGTTAGTTACAGTAACATTGACACCAAACTCAGAATCCAAACTGACTTTATTTTCCACAATTGCTCTTATTTATAACTTAATTCAATATTTACAATATAAGCGTTGCATCGGATTTGCCCTTGAAAACCGATGCGTGAGAAATGGAATGTTTATTCAATGAAATGCCAGTGGCTTGAGAAATATAATATTTGTTTAGTCTGCTTACTGAAATGCCAGTGGCTTGAGAATACAATAATTGTTTAGTCTGCTTACTGAAATGCCAGTGGCTTGAGAAATGGAATATTTGTTTATGATTGCCATAAGGGCACTGTGGGAAGTGTACTGTTAACTCCCCCCTTTCTTTAAGAGAATCGCCCCGATTCTGTAATTTTGTTTGTAAGTTGATTAATTTTAACGGTTAATTCATTAAAAATGTCCTCTTGTTTTATTGACTGTCTATTTGTTTTCCATCTCTCAACCACTTTGTTGATCTTAAAAAGTATATATATTATAATTATAATACATGTTAATACAATGACAATCCAATATACAGGATGTGATTGTATTTCATTTCTTACATAGTTGAACAAATTAATGTTTTCAAATTTCAAATTATAGTCTTTTGACTCAAAGTAATCTACAATTTCAAAATTACTTACTTTACTATTCCTGACATACTGACATATTTTTGAATCTATATTTTCATATGTAACATTATAAATATTTGTTTGATTTTCAAATGTAACTAAATAAATTCCATCTAATTCCTGATTATTGATAATATGTTTCCCTGAAACTAATATAGCACCCTGTTTTATTTCATCTATTTGTTTATTGCCTTCTTTCATTTTTTACGTTTAGCTTTATTTCCAGTTAAAATATCTGACAAGCAACTATTTGTATTATTAATTTTACAATGCGTATTTATCAATTCTTTTTTACAATTTTCAACATTAACATATTTGTCGTTACATTTTGCAATTTCTTCTGCAATTAATAACTTACCATCTATTTGGGCAATTGGCCTTACTTCAAACAATTTACAATCAAATATAATTTTTGGATATTTTATGTAAATAACTATTACATCTTCATTTTGCAATATTTTAAAAGCAGATACGTCTATTATATTTATTTCCATTACAAATATCGCAGCTTCTAATATACTCTCTGAACTGCTTATGCATTTTAGGCCAATAGTACATCTTACAAATTTGCTTTATATTTTTTTCAAAACTTCTGTGTGCTCTGTTATGTGTTTGTTCTATTATCGCACCTTGGTCCTCCCTGTTTGTTACATCTATAGGAAAATTCCTGGCATACAAAAATTTATTTGTAAACGTTTCCTTTAACTTAGTTTTAATCTCATAGAGATCTTCTGGTGTACAGTGAATTGCAGTCACAAGACTGGGTTGCATAAATTCCTTTAAAGTTGTTATCAAATTTTCCACCGTATCGTATTCAATAATATGTCTTGTCCTACCAAAATTTATCACTGACTCATGTATGATAAAACGTCCTTTACTCAGCAATATCTGCTGTTTAAACTGATTCAACGGTTTTTTTTGTCTCCGGAATTTCCACATTATCTGAGCTTTTCGCAGAATGCTGCGTAGCACGATCCGATGAGTCATCAGATACCTGATTTAAATATTGCCTAGATAACGCATCTGCTACTATATTCACTTTACCTGGCTTATAAATTATTTTTGGAGCATATTCCTCGATTATAGTGTGCCATCTTTTCATTTTAACATTAGGGTTTCTTGGAGAAACCTAAAAAGATAATGGTTGATGATCTGTGTGAAATTCCAGATCTGATACCCAATAAAGGTAATTTCTTAAAGTTTTTAATGCCCAAACTATGGCATAAAGCTCCTTTTCGTTTGTCGCATAATTTCTTTCTGTTGAATTTAATGTTTTCGATATAAAAGTAATGGGCTTTCCTTCCTGACTTAATACTCCTCCCAATGCGTCATTTGAGGCATCTATTGCCAATATAAATTTTTTTGTAAAATCCGGCTGAGTTAGTTCGACTTGGTTTGCGAGTAATTTCTTTAATCTTTCAAAAGCCATAATTGCGTCTTGTTCTAATCTAACCTCAATTTTTTTAGACATGTGTTGTGACACATGTCCATTTTTCCCTGATAAATGCTTCGTCAATGGTTTCGCTATCGCTGCACAATCTTTAATAAATTTTCTATAATAACCTGTCATCCCCAGAAAACTACGAAGTTGTCTCACTGTTTTAGGTAATGGATATCTCGAAATCGCTTCAATCTTTTTCGGATCGGTTTTAATAATATTGTTAGCCACAATATACCCTAAAAATTCTACTTCCTTTCTGTAAAATTTCGACTTTTCCAATGAAATTTTCATATTTGCTTTCTTCAACGTATCAACGACCGTCTTTAAATGCTCCGTGTGCTCCGTAAATGTTTTGGAAAACACAATGATATCATCTATATATACGTGACAAAATTTACCAATGTAATCCCTAAGAGCGTTATTCATAGCTCTTTGAAAAATACTAGGTGCGTTTTTCAGTCCAAAAGGCATTCTTAGAAACTCATACTTGCCGTTAATAACTGAAAATGCTGTCTTTTCCACATCACTATCCTTCATCAAAATTTGATGAAATCCCGACTCAAGGTCAATTGTAGAAAAGTATTTAGAACCCCTCCAATTAGACAGTATGACATTGCTGTCTGGAATTGGATATTTATCCGAGACTGTTACTTCATTATTTTTTGAAGTCCACAACCATCCTCAACTTTTGTGTACCATCTTCATTTATGCCTTTTTTTGGTACAACCCAGATGGGTGAATTGTACGGGCTTTTACTTGGACGAACCACACCATCTTGTAACAAACCCCTGATCTCCTCATTAACAAAGCTATTTGCACCTAGCGGACATTGATACTGCTTACTCCAAACCGGAGTATTAGTCGTAGTACGAATCTCTGCTCTAACATCTGTCCTAAACGGTAAATTCATATATATTCAAGAATGAATTTTCTTAATTTCCGCTATTATTTCCTTTTCCTTTTCCATAACAATAAATTTATTTGACCCTTTCCTACTACAGGTTTTGTAATTATCTTCTGCATTGCCGGAACATACATCGGCTGGTGCTTCAAAGGATTCTTCCTCCAAAGTAATTGTATTCAGCGCTCCATTTTCACTATTTATTTTGTCGGATAATTCAACGACTGGCTTTTCAGGATCTTCTCCCGAATTTTTTATATTCAAATTATTTTTATTAACGTGTTTTATTTTAAAACTTGCCGGAATTCTCTTCGGCTGGCGTCTCAGGATTTCTTTGTCCCGAGTGTTTTCCTCTTTATCTTCCTTTCTTTTGCCGGTATTACCATCGGCTGGCACTTTAGAAGTCCTTGCTCCCAAAGTACTTCATTTTCTAAATTTTCCAGTCGCTCGGATTCACTTCCCAAGCTAAATATTTCTGCTTCTTTATCGTTATTTATTATCAACCTCCTCTTTTCAAGATTAATCACCGCTTTTATGTCTCTCAAGAACTTATATCCGATTAGCAAATCTGCTTCTAAATTTTCAATTTCATAAAAAATTTGCTTTTGACCGAACAAAGTTATAAAATGATAGTAACGTATTATTGAATAGCCGTTAATTGTTTAAACTCTTTTTTGTATAGCCAGTTCATTTCTATTCTTGTAAATACCTGACTTTATATAACAGCTAGTTGCTCCTGTGTCAACTAACATTTTAAAATTTTTACCTATTGCCCTGTCATACAAGAAAATGTATGGCAAAGCTAATTTTGGTCTAAAAAATGATCCTCATTTATATTATTGACACGTAATGTCTTATTGGGTGGTTGCACGGTCTGCTGCGTGCTTCCATGTGGTTTTTTTTTCTATATTAACACTGATTATTACTTTGGTAATTATAAGTAGGTTTTAGCTGCGGCCGATTTTGTACCCTGATGCTGGAATCAACATCCATTGGGGTCGGTCGTGGTTGCACCCTTTCAACTCTTTGCCCGAAATTTCTTTGGGGCTGTTCTTGTGCAAACCTCAGATTATTATTGAAGTTTCTTCTATGGTTATAATTATTTTGCCCATTATTTGCTGAATGCGAAAAATGGGTCGGCCTACCGAACTGTAAAGCAAAATTTGCTCGTATATTGTTAGACTCCAATTCTTGGGCCTTTGCCAAAGCGTTCGGCAGATCACTTGGTGACAATGAAAACAGGATATTTGATAAATTCCCATTCAATCCGGTTATAAATATGCGTAAAGCATCTCGCCTATTCTTGGCATTAAGTTCCCTAGTGACTGAACTGTCAGCACCGTAGGTCGTGATCGTTTTATTTATCAACAACGTTAATTTCTCGTTAACCTTATTATAATAATCAATTATTGAATTAGAGCCTTGTCTCAAAATGCTCATCTCCTGTTCAATAATGTGGGCTGGCCTCTTTTCGGCGTATGCGAAATCTAATCGTGCCAAAACGGCATCAAAATTTAGCACTGTCCCATGATTTGATAGCAAATCATTGGCTTCCTGGGTAATCTTATTTCTTAATATAGTTAGTGCAGCGAAATACCTACGGCTGCCTCTAACGTATAAACTCATTGTGTTATTAGCGGGTTCCCTCCAACTAACATATTTATTTTGCTTTCCCGTGAATTCGGGCAAAGACTTTATTACCTCTAAAGACTCTTCGCACTTTATTTGCTGGTTGATGATCTCAGGCTTGTACTCCGCAATGGTAGCTGCCTGAGTCATCCCCTCGATTTGCCTGCGCAATTCCGCTACCTCTAATTTTAATGAAGCGTTAGTCGCGGCTATTAACCTAGCCACTAGGGCTTCATTTTCACTTTCTAACGACATACTTCTAAATACTTGTATCAACAAATCCACACTTAAATATTTTTAGTAATTGTTTTTTTTTTAAATAGCGTAAGTACAAGAATGAATCGTTAGCCACTAAATAGCATAAAAATTAATTTTACTTCACTGCCGTACTGCTGCTCTCACTGGTCCTGTAACATCAAATTTATATACAGCTTCCTTTTTTCCTCTGCTCCTTTCTGAACTGCTCTTCTCCTCTCATTTACTTCTTCCTCTTATTTAACGTTATGGTTGTATGTTTGTTTTGTTGTTGTTGTGATACGAGCAATTCAAGAATTAGATTTTTAAATTTGTTTTTTTTTTGCACACTTCATTAAATTTATTTCTCCATGGACTTAATTTGCTGTTAGCTGCTCACTTGTATTTTTCTTGTCAATTTTCAAATTTCAACCAACGAACTTCACATTAAATGATTTAAGTATTCGAACAGCGATTCAACAGATGATTGAAGCTGTTTACTATTGTTAATGTTTTTTTTCAAACCACTTGTATGAATTAACAGTGGTAGTTAGTTAAAGTTTTGAAAACAATTTCTTCGTTGTTTTACTTTTGTGTTTTTGGTTCTTTCTCGTCCAGTGACGATACTTATTTAAAAAATTTTGTTGTTTAACTTTTGTATTTTTTTGTTCTTTCTCGTCCTTTGACGATACTTATTTAAAAAATTTTGTTGTTTAACTTTTGGGTTTTTTTTTGTTCTTTCTCGTCCTTTGACGATACTTTTTTTAAAAAACTTTGTTGTTTAAATTTAGAGTTTTTTTGTTTTTTCTCGTCCTTTGACGATACTTATTTTTACAACGCGTGCCTCACACGCCGGGCGCCAATTATCGTCCTCCTACTTTAGGAGGGGTTTTTAAAAAATAATAAGAATTTTGTATGGTTAGTTACAGAATGTAACATTGACACCAAACTCAGAATCCAAACTGACTTTATTTTCCACAATTGCTCTTATTTATAACTTAATTCAATATTTACAATATAAGCGTTGCATCGGATTTGCCCTTGAAAACCGATGCGTGAGAAATGGAATGTTTATTCAATGAAATGCCAGTGGTTTGAGAAATATAATATTTGTTTAGTCTGCTTACTGAAATGCCAGTGGCTTGAGAATACAATAATTGTTTAGTCTGCTTACTGAAATGCTAGTGGCTTGAGAAATGGAATATTTGTTTATGATTGCCATAAGGGCACTGTGGGAAGTGTACTGTTAACTTATATATAGTATATATATATTTTTTTCTTTTAACAACTAGAAACTTCAAATTTCACCAAATGCTTACGTGTATAGCGTATATTGATGTCTGAAAAAATTATTGAGATCGGTGGTATACATAGTATATATCTCATACAACCGATTGTTCAGGTAAGAAACTTTGCGCAATTTCTGCTCCATTTTAACAGCTAGACGCTTCAAATTTCAACAATTGCTTACGTATATAGTATATATTGTTGTGTGAAAAAATCATAGAGGTCCGCGTTATATATAGTATATATATGTATATTTTTTTTGCAATTTCAGCACCATTTTAACAGCTAGGAGCTTCAAATTTCACCAAATGCTTACGTGTATAGCATATATTGTTGTCTGAAAAAACCATTGAGATCGGTGATATATATAGTATATATATCGTACAGCCGATTGTTCAGATAAGAAACTTTGCGAAATTTCTGCTCCATTTTAACAGCTAGAAGCTTCAAATTTCACCAAATGCTTACGTACAGTAGCGGGTTTGACGTTTACGTCATATGTTGTTGAAATACGTGATTCATAATCATAGTTTTTACATGCAGACCACGAAAAATCTGAAACTTTGCATCCTCACACAAAGTACCTACATATTTTATATTTTATATTTATCTTAAAAATCGTTTAGGTATGCACATCTGTTCAATATATATATATCTTATCTTCTACATCCGATTATTTGGAGATTACGAACGGGATAAGATTATTGTTCAGCCCCATTCATGAAAGGTATGAAGTCTTCGGCACAGCCGAAGGCAGTCCCGTCCTTACTTGTTTATTTTATATTTATCTTAAAAATCGTTTAGATATGTTCAAATTTTACCAAATGCTTACGTGTATAGCACATATTGTTGTCTGAAAAAATCATAGAGAACCGTGGTATATACCTATAGTATACATATAAACTATATATATATATTTCTTTTTTTTGCAATTTCAGCACCATTTTAACAGCTAGAAGCTTTAAATTTAACCAAATGCTTACGTGTATAGCATATATTGTTGTCTGAAAAAATCATAGAGTTCGGTGATATATATAGTATATATCTCGTACAACCGATTGTTCAGATAAGAAAATTTGCGCAATTTCTGTCCCATTTTAACAGCTAGAAGCTTAAAATGTCACCAATTGCTTACGTATATAGCGTATATCGTTGTCTGAAAAAATCATAGAGATCGATGGTATATATATTTTATACCCCATATAAACTTTAATTGTTGCCCCTTTTTTACGGCTAGAAGCTTCAAATTTCAACAAATTTCATCAAATAATTACGTTTACGTCATATATTGTTGACATACGTGATTCGTAGTCATAGTTTTTACACGCAGACCACAAAAAACCTGAAACTTTGCATCCTCACACAAAGTACCTACCTATTTTTATACTCAGTTGTGCAGAGCTCACAGAGTATATTAACTTTGATTGGATAACGGTTGGTTGTACAGGTATAAAGGAATCGAGATAGATATAGACTTCCATATATCAAAATCATCAGTATCGAAAAAAAATTTGATTGAGCCATGTCCGTCCGTCCGTCCGTCTGTCCGTTAACACGATAACTTGAGTAAATTTTGAGGTATCTTGATGAAATTTGGTATGTAGATTTCTGGGCACTCATCTCAGATCGCTATTTAAAATGAACGATATCGGACTATAACCACGCCCACTTTTTCGATATCGAAAATTTCGAAAAAATGCGATAATTCATTGCCAAAGGCGGTTAAAGCGATGAAACTTGGTAGATGTGTTGACGTTATGACGCAGAATAGAAAATTAGTAAGATTTTGGACAATGGGCGTGGCACCGCCCACTTTTACAAGAAGGTAATTTAAAAGTTTTGCAAGCTGTAATTTGGCAGTCGTTGAAGATATCATGATGAAATTTGGCAGGAACGTTACTACTATTACTATATATGTGCTAAATAAAAACTAGCAAAATTGGATGAAGAACACGCGCACTTTTTAAAAAAAAATTTTTTTTAATTCAAATTTTAACAAAAAATTTAATATCTTTACTGTATATAAGTAAATTAAGTCAAAATTCAACCCCAGTAATGATATGATGCAACAAAATACAAAAATAAAAGAAAATTTCAAAATGGGCGTAGCTCCGTTAACACAATAACTTGAGCAAAAACCGATATATCTTTACTAAACTTAGCCCACGCACTTATCTGAACTCACTTTATCTTGGTATAAAAAATGGCCGAAATTCGACCATAACCACGCCCACTTTATCGATATCGAAAATTACGAAAAATGAAAAAAATGCCATAATTCTATACCAAATACGAAAAAAGGGATGAAACATGGTAACTGGATTGGTTTATTGACGCAAAATATAACTTTGGAAAAAACTTTGTGAAATGGGTGTGACACCTACCATATTAAGTAGAAGAAAATGAAAAAGTTCTACAAGGCGAAATCAACAGCCCTTGGAATCTTGGCAGGAATACTCTTAGTGGTATTGCATATATAAATAAATTAGCAGTACCCGACAGATGATTTTCTGGATCACCTGGTCCACATTTTGGTCGATATCGCGAGAACACCTTCACATATACATCTAAGGGCCACTCGCTTTTAAAACCCTCATTAATACCTTTAATTTGATATCCATATCGTACAAACACATTCTAGAGTCACCCCTGGCCCACCCTAATGGCGATATCTCGAAAAGGCGTCCACCTATAGACCTAATGCCCACTCCCTCTTAAAACGCTCAGTAACACCTTTCGTTTGATACCCATATCGTACAAACATTCTAGAGTCACCCCTGGCCCACCCTAATGGCGATATCTCGAAAAGGCGTCCACCTATAGACCTAATGTCCACTCCCTCTTAAAATGCTCAGTAACACCTTTCGTTTGATACCCATATCGTACAAACATTCTAGAGTCACCCCTGGCCTACCCTAATGGCGATATCTCGAAAAGGCGTCCACCTATAGACCTAATGCTCACTCCCTCTTAAAATGCTCAGTAACACCTTTCGTTTGATACCCATATCGTACAAACATTCTAGAGTCACCCTTGGTCCACCTTTATGGCGATATCTCGAAAAGGCGTCCACCTATAGAACTAAGGATTACTCCCTTTTAAAATACTCATTACCATCTTTCATTTGATACCCATATCATACAAACACATTCTAGAGTCACCCCTGGCCCACCCTAATGGCAACATTTCGAAAAGGCGTCCACCTATAGACCTAACGCCCACTCCCTCTTAAGATGCTCAGTAACACTTTTCGTTTGATACCCATATCGTACAAACATTCTAGAGTCACCCCTGGCCCACCCTAATGGCGATATCTCGAAAAGGCGTTCACCTATAGATCTAATGCCCACTCCCTCTTAAAATGCTCAGTAACACCTTTCATTTGATTCCCATATCGTTCAAACATATTCTAGAGACACCCCTGGTCCACCTTTATGGCGATATCTCGAAACGTCGTCCATCTATGGAACTAAGGATCACTCCTTTTCAAAATACTCATTAACAGCTTTCATTTGATACCCATATCGTACAAACACATTCTAGAGTCACCCTGGCCCACCCTAATGGCGATATCTCGAAGAGGCGTCCACCTATAGACCTAATGCCCACTCCCTCTTAAAATGCTCAGTAACACCTTTCGTTTGATACCCATATCGTACAAATATTCTAGAGTCACCCTTGGTCCACCTTTATGGCGATATCTCGAAAAGGCGTCCACCTATAGAACTAAGGATTACTCCCTTTTAAAATACTCATTGCCACCTTTCATTTGATACACATATCGTACAAACAAATTCTAGAGTCAGCCCTGGTCCACCTTTATGGCGATATCCCTAAATGGCGTCCATCCATAGAACTATGGCCTACTCCCTCTTAAAATACTCTTTAATACCTTCCATTTGATACACATGTCATACAACCACATTCCAGGGTTAGCCTAGGTTCATTTTCCTACCTGGTGATTTTCCTTGTTGTTGTTGTTGTTGTAGCGATAAGGTTGCTCCCCGAAGGCTTTGGGGAGTGTTATCGATGTGATGGTCCTTTGCCGGATACAAATCTTGTACGCTCCGGTACCATAGCACCATTAAGGTGCTAGCCCGACTATCTCGGGAACGATTTATGTGGCCACGAACCTTCAGGCCAATGATTTTCCTTATTTTGTCTCCATAGCTCTGTTCGCTATATATTTCTTATCTTATACATCCGATTATTTGGAGATTACGAACGGGATAAGATTATTGTTCAGCCGCATTCATGAAAGGTATGAAGTCTTCGGCATAGCAGAAGACAGTCCCGTCCTTACTTGTTTTATGTACTTCTTGTATCACTATGCCAGTCATATACTCAAATAAAAATGTATGCTAGTGAAACTATTGAAAAGTTCGCAACTACTACGACAGAAAACGTGGTCGAGACAGCTCCCAGAAATACTTCGAGTTGGTGCATTTAAATATGATACTAGACCATAATTTGCCATTAGTGTAAGATACGTATCTATTGTGGCACTATGGTTAAGTATGTCAAGATTAAGGTCGTCTAATACAAGGGTATTACCTCACTTTTCATTACTAAGAATACCTGAAAACTCTTCAAAAAACGTCTCAACAGGAATTACATGTAGCCTGTAAACACACATAAAAGTAACAATCTTACCAGACATTTTTAGTGTGACCTTTAAAATATCAGCGCTTGTGACATTGTATTCAACATAATCACATACGTACGTACCATGTACAAAAATTCCAACACCACCCGCAGAATACATGTCATTAGTGTTTGCAAAGAAATTATAACCAGGGATTGAAAAATCTCGTGTTTCGTTTGAGTAGATCCAAACTAAATCCGGATAGTTTTTAAAAACCTCAAGGTTACACAATAATAAGTCAAAATTTTGCCGAAGACTGCGTACGTTTTGATGAATTACAAAAAAAGATTCATTAAAATTACTAAGTGAATTTATATCGGTAATTTGACTGGTAATGGCGTGGTTATCATTATTTAAAAAATTATGAAAAGCCATTAGAAATATATGTATATTTAATAAAATCATAAATAAATAAAAATTTATTTGATTACCCTAATTTACTTTTGACAAATCGTCAAAAGTTTTTATAGTGACAACCTCACCATCATCAACCTTTCTCATAAGGATTCTACCATTTTTCAGCTTTTTTAGTTTTCTTCGCCACTGTAAGCAAAGCTCTATTATAACCAGTGAGACTGTCATTTATGTATATATTTGTTTTGTTCGTCTCACCAAAAATCCCTGTTGTCAATTTACCCTTTGCCTTGCCTTTGTTACTCATTTTTTCGCTTTAGCTCAGTGGAAGTAAAGTGAACACAGAGCACATTCTTTACGTGGGAATTCTCATTTTTCTGCTCGAGTATTTTAATATAGCATCTGCTTATATCATCTGGAGAGACAGATATGTCAAAAGCAGTGCCAATAATTTACTTTGCGCACTCATTCGCGTTATCACTCGTAAGCTGAGGAACGCCAACAATGTCTACAGTGCTGCTTAACAACTGTTGTTCTTTCCAGTTAAGCACACTTTCAAGTTTTCAGACTCTTTCACTCAATTTTTTTATTTTATTGTTGAAGTTGCTCCACCGTGCTGAGAAAATCAGTGTTCAGTTTTTTTAAACTTATGATTTCTTCATACAGCATTTGCAGTGTGAAATCTTTTGAGTCTTTACCGTTCTCCTTGTAAGTTTTCTCTTGGTGAAGGCGTTGGACTGGCTCCGTTTTGTTTGCGTTGGTGCTGTTGTTGTTGTTATTATTCCCCAATTTATGCATATTGACGTTGTTGTTGATGATTGTCTTTTGTATTACTTGTTTTTGGATGTTGTTGATATTTTGTTTGTTCTTGGGAGTTGCCGATTTTGAAGGTTTGGTGGTGGTTGCGCAGCAGCTTTCGATCCTGAAGCAGCATTTACTTCTGTTGTCACAACAGGTGAATAACCTGGCAATGGCTGTTGATGAAGCGACTTGCGGCGGGAAAAATTACACGAATCGCATCGATGATTGACACCACTTGCTTTCATGTATTCCAAGTCAGCAACAGTAATTTTGTCACAACCGGCTTGAAAATAGCTACCGCAATCCGCACACGCGACTTTAGCTATATCTGTGCGATCAACTTTTTCGCTACAAGTTGGGCAGAACATATTGCTATGTTTTTTTTTTTTTTTTGTATTTTGTTAGTTAGATCAAACGTATTAACAAAAGCGCGCACCAGAAGGCACTGCGAAAACACGTCCGCTCACAACGTATGCTAACAATGCAAAACGAATTTAATTGAAGCACCAATACTGATCGGCAAAGCGAAAGGTGAAATTGTGCTTATACCGCGAATCCCACTGATACCAACAGACATGCCATTTGAATTCAAGCATTTGCAATTTCCAGTGCGCCTGTCATTTGATATGTCAGTCAACAAGGCACAAAGACAAAGGCTTCGAGTATGCGGATTGAATTTGGAGGTCCCGTACTTTTCGCACGGACAGCTATAAAATTGTTTGTTTATTCATATCCCAGATGGAAAAACGAAAACTGTAGTGTATCCAAATGTTTTGGATTAAGAATTGAAATAAAGATTAAAAAAAATCTATGATATTTTATTCTTTTTCCAATATTCCTATTGGTGTAGCGAAGCACACCGTGGTTCCGCTAGTAGTGGTATATGTGAGAGAAAACTTATGTTATCAAAGAATTTTATATGAAACACACTTTCTCGAGTCTATAGAAATCAAAATTTCCAATAACAACTCCACTAGATACACACCGCATGCTATATATAGGCCCCCAAAAAACAATATACGTATGTTTGTTTATGGGCTTGATGATATTTTGTAGAAAGGGCAAAAAGAAGATCATACAATAGTAGTTGGTGACATAAATATAAATATATTAGATGCCGACAACAAAAATATAAACGTCTACCTTGACATGCTCTCATCATGTGGTATGCAAAAGGTGATAAGAGAATGCACGCGAGTTGATTTAAACAGAGACTCTCATACATGTATCGATCACATATTTATAAGAAGTGGGGTCGTTGATATCATGGCAGGAGTTATACAAACAAATATCACGCACCATTACTCTCTTTTATGTGGCATAAACTGCATTGATAGGAGTGGGCATAGGAGAACAAAAACACTAATGCCATAAACAACAATAAATTTTACGAAGAGATGTCGATGGTAAACTTGGATGATATTCTAAGGTTAACTGATGTAGATTGCATGTGTGAAAAAATACAATTGAGCTTTAAATGTGCATATGAGAACTCATGCATTAAACGTAAAGTAGGTACACAGAGAAAAATGAATGTATGGATGACAAATCAACTTAAAACATTATGCAAAAGAAGGGATGAATTATATAGAAAGTGGAAAGGGAAACGAACAAAAAGGTAGAAGTCGAATACAAACGATTTAGAAACTATGTAAATAAAGAGATACAAAAAACTAGAAATAACTACTATCTTAGTAAATTCACTGAGTTCAGATATGGCACACGAAAAACCTGGCAGCTAGTAAACGAAATTATTGGCCAGAAATATATTAGTCCAGATGAGCTCATTCTAAAAAATTTTCAAAACAAAAATATTAAAACTTTATGTGATAACATTGCAACGACATTTAGCGAAGAGTTAAAAAAAGTGATTCATGACTGCAATATAGCTACCTTAAATGTACCTAAGCATACTATACCTAACTCAACATTTATAGAAGAAGCCAGGGATAAGGAGATACTTGGAATCATACAAAACCTGAATGAGAGTAAAGGTCCCGGTTCCGATGGGATTAGACCAAAAGATCTGAAATAGTTAGCACCTGTGATAGCTCCCATATTAACTAAGCTGATAAACCTCAGCCTAACTCAATGCACGGTACCTAATGCTTTCAAATTATCACTGGTTAGGCCTATTTATAAAGCCGGAATGATATCTGATCTACAAAACTATCGAACAATATCTATTTTACCGGCCATTGAGAAAATTTTGGAAGAAGTCATAGTAAGTAGATTAACTGAGTTCATAGTGAAGTTCAAACTGATTGACGCCAGACAATATGGGTTTCAAAAAAATTAAAACATAAACACACTACTGGGTAACTTGTCGAGAAAAATATATGAAAACTTGGGGAAAAGTTATCATGTTATTGCCCTTTTTATAGACTTTAATAAAGCATTTGATACTTTATCGCATGGGAAATTGCTCGAAACTTTAAATAATTCAGGAGTTAGAGGGGACTGTTTGAAATGGTTCGCCGTTATCTAGACGTAAGGAAGTGTAGTGTAAAAGTTAAAAATGAACAAAGCAATGAAAGATTATTGTCACATGGAGTACCACAGGAATCTAAACAAGGACCGCTTTTTTATATAATATATGCTGATAGTATGCTTAGAGCATTAAAAAACTGTGAAGTATTTGCATACGCAGACGATACAGCCATATTAGTACCACACAGGGATGTTAATACTGCAATAGCGATAATACAGCGAAAGCTAGATATTACAACTAAATTGTCTCATGGCAATGGCCTAGTAATAAACGTATCCAAAGCTAAAGTAAGGCACATTATGCCTCCACATACTTCTAGAACAAAAATTAAACTCGTATTCCATGATTACGACTGCATACATTTAAATCATACTCCCTGTGATTGCAATACAAACTTAAAAATAAATAATGTTAATACATACAAATATCTCGGTGTAATCCTAGACGAAAATCTTAAGTGGGATTTTCACATATCGTATTTGCAAAAAAAAACTCAGGTCCTCATTTTATTTCTTGAAACACCCGAGCTTCTGTACTAGTTACAAAGTTTTACTCCAAGCATATATATCCTTATCGGATTCATATTGTAATAATATCATAAGACACGGGATAACAGGCTGGGGTACATCAGTGCACTGTAGGAAATTTCAGCAAAGCCAAAATTATAACTGTAAGATATTGGCAAATAAAAAGAATATATTTAAGAATTCAGGAGCTTAACACCGGCTTATAATAATTGAATTTCAATTATTATGTTTTCTAAGAGAAACTGAAAAGAATGAAACATTTACTGGCATATTGCTATGGAACCATTTCGAAAACCGCCAACGTAATCATCATCAGGCAATTTTGTAATGTTATCAAAGGTTTCACCGGGATTCGAACCGTGAATCACATGGTGAAACTGCAGTAGCCTTTAACCACTAGGCCATCCTGCTGGTATTTGTTTTCATGCTTAATTCAGTTTTTTCTCATTTCTACACTAACAACACAATTGAGACATTTTTGTCTCTATATTAATTTGCGTGCCATGTAGATTTATTTTTGTAAACTTCTTCGTCGTTGCGAATGAGAAGCTTTGTAAACTCAGGATCAGTTGTATATATTTATGTATGTTTGTTTAATGGTGTGTTCAGTTTATACTTACATTTACGAATTCATGAGCTTAACACCGGCTTATAATAATTGAATTTCAATTATTATGTTTTCTAAGAGAAACTGAAAAGAATGAAACATTTACTGGCATATTGTTATGGAACCATTTCGAAAACCGCCAACGTAATCATCATCAGGCAATTTTGTAATGTTATCAAAGGTTTCACCGGGAATCGAACCGTGAATCACATGGTGAAACTGCAGTAGCCTTTAACCACTAGGCCATCCTGCTGGTATTTGTTTTCACACTAACAACACAATTGAGACATTTTTGTCTCTATATTAATTTGTGTGCCATGTAGATTTGTTTTTGTAAAGTTCTTCTTCGTTGCGAATGAGAAGCTTTGTAAACTCAGGCTCGGTTGTACATATTTATGTATGTTTGTTTAATGGTGTGTTCAGTTTATACTTATATTTAAGAATTCGTGAGCTTAACACCGGCTTATAAACGCAGGCTCAGTTGTACATATTTATGTATGTTTGTTTAATGGTGTGTTCAGTTTATACTTATATTTAAGAATTCGTGAGCTTAACACCGACTTATAATAATTGAATTTCAATTATTATGTTTTCTAAGAGAAACTGAAAGGAATGAAATATTTACTGGCATATTGCTATGGAACCATTTGGAAAACCGCCAACGTAATCATCATCAGGCAATTTTGTAATGTTATGAAAGGTTTCACCGGGATTCGAACCATGAATCACATGGTGAAACTGCAGTAGCCTTTAACCACTAGGCCATCCTGCTGGTATTTGTTTTAATGCTTAATTCAGTTTTTTCTCATTTCTACACTAACAATACAATCGAGACATTTTTGTCTCTATATTAATTTGTGTGCCATGTGTATTTGTTTTTGTAAAGTTCTTCTTCGTTGCGAATGAGAAGCTTTGTAAACTCAGGCTCAGTTGTACATGTTTATGTATATTTGTTTAATGGTGTGTTCAGTTTATACTTATATTTAAAAATTTATGAGCTTAACACCGGCTTATAATAATTGAATTTCAATTATTAGGTTTTCTAAGAGAAACTGAAAAGAATGAAACATTTACTGGAATATTTCTATGGAACCATTTCGGAAACCGCCAACGTAATCATCATCATCAGCAATTTTGTAATGTTATCAAAGGTTTCACCGGGTTCGAACCGTGAATCACATGGTGAAACTGCAGTAGCCTTTAACCACTTGGCCATCCTGCTGGTATTTGTTTTCATGCTTAATTCAGTTTTGTCTCATTTCTACACTAACAACACAATTGAGACATTTTTGTCTCCATATTAATTTGTGTGCCATGTAGATCTGTTTTTGTAAAGTTCTTCTTCGTTGCGAATGAGAAGCTTTGTAAACTCAGGCTCAGTTGTACATATTTATGTATGTTTCTTTAATGGTGTGTTCAGTTTATACTTATATTTAAGAATTCATGAGCTTAACACCGGTTTATAATAATTGAATTTCAATTATTATGTTTTCTAAGAGAAACTGAAAAGAATGAAATATTTACTGGCATATTGCTATGGAACCATTTCGAAAACCGCCAACGTAATCATCATCAGGCAATTTTGTAATGTTATCAAAGGTTTCACCGTGATGCGAACCGTGAATCACATGGCGAAACTGCAGTAGCCTTTAACCACAAGGCCATCCTGCTGGTATTTGTTTTCATGCTTAATTCAGTTTTTTCCCATTTCTACACTAACAACACAATTGAGCAATTTTTGTCTCTATATTAATTTGTGTGCCATGTAGATTTGCTTTGTAAAGTTCTTCTTCGTTGCGAATGAGAAGCTTTGTAAACTCAGGCTCAGTTGTACATATTTATGTATGTTTGTTTAATGGTGTGTTCAGTTTATTCTTATATTTAAGAATTCATGAGCTTAACACCGGCTTATAATAATTGAATTTCAATTATTATGTTTTTTAAGAGAAACTGAAAAGAATGAAACAATTACTGGCATATTGCTATGGAACCATTTCGAAAACTGATGTAGATTGCATGTGTGAAAAAATACAATTGAGCTTTAAATGTGCATATGAGAACTCATGCATTAAACGTAAAGTAGGTACACAGAGAAAAATGAATGTATGGATGACAAATCAACTTAAAACATTATGCAAAAGAAGGGATGAATTATATAGAAAGTGGAAAGGGAAACGAACAAAAAGGTAGAAGTCGAATACAAACGATTTAGAAACTATGTAAATAAAGAGATACAAAAAACTAGAAATAACTACTATCTTAGTAAATTCACTGAGTTCAGATATGACACACGAAAAACCTGGCAGCTAGTAAACGAAATTATTGGCCAGAAATATATTAGTCCAGATGAGCTCATTCTAAAAAATTTTCAAAACAAAAATATTAAAACTTTATGTGATAACATTGCAACGACATTTAGCGAAGAGTTAAAAAAAGTGATTCATGACTGCAATATAGCTACCTTAAATGTACCTAAGCATACTATACCTAACTCAACATTTATAGAAGAAGCCAGGGATAAGGAGATACTTGGAATCATACAAAACCTGAATGAGAGTAAAGGTCCCGGTTCCGATGGGATTAGACCAAAAGATCTGAAATTGTTAGCACCTGTGATAGCTCCCATATTAACTAAGCTGATAAACCTCAGCCTAACTCAATGCACGGTACCTAATGCTTTCAAATTATCACTGGTTAGGCCTATTTATAAAGCCGGAATGATATCTGATCTACAAAACTATCGAACAATATCTATTTTACCGGCCATTGAGAAAATTTTGGAAGAAGTCATAGTAAGTAGATTAACTGAGTTCATAGTGAAGTTCAAACTGATTGACGCCAGACAATATGGGTTTCAAAAAAATTAAAACATAAACACACTACTGGGTAACTTTTCGAGGAAAATATATGAAAACTTGGGGAAAAGTTATCATGTTATTGCCCTTTTTATAGACTTTAATAAAGCATTTGATACTTTATCGCATGGGAAATTGCTCGAAACTTTAAATAATTCAGGAGTTAGAGGGGACTGTTTGAAATGGTTCGCCGTTATCTAGACGTAAGGAAGTGTAGTGTAAAAGTTAAAAATGAACAAAGCAATGAAAGATTATTGTCACATGGAGTACCACAGGAATCTAAACAAGGACCGCTTTTTTATATAATATATGCTGATAGTATGCTTAGAGCATTAAAAAACTGTGAAGTATTTGCATACGCAGACGATACAGCCATATTAGTACCACACAGGGATGTTAATACTGCAATAGCGATAATACAGCGAAAGCTAGATATTACAACTAAATTGTCTCATGGCAATGGCCTAGTAATAAACGTATCCAAAGCTAAAGTAAGGCACATTATGCCTCCACATACTTCTAGAACAAAAATTAAACTCGTATTCCATGATTACGACTGCATACATTTAAATCATACTCCCTGTGATTGCAATACAAACTTAAAAATAAATAATGTTAATACATACAAATATCTCGGTGTAATCCTAGACGAAAATCTTAAGTGGGATTTTCACATATCGTATTTGCAAAAAAAAACTCAGGTCCTCATTTTATTTCTTGAAACACCCGAGCTTCTGTACTAGTTACAAAGTTTTACTCCAAGCATATATATCCTTATCGGATTCATATTGTAATAATATCATAAGACACGGGATAACAGGCTGGGGTACATCAGTGCACTGTAGGAAATTTCAGCAAAGCCAAAATTATAACTGTAAGATATTGGCAAATAAAAAGAATATATTTAAGAATTCAGGAGCTTAACACCGGCTTATAATAATTGAATTTCAATTATTATGTTTTCTAAGAGAAACTGAAAAGAATGAAACATTTACTGGCATATTGCTATGGAACCATTTCGAAAACCGCCAACGTAATCATCATCAGGCAATTTTGTAATGTTATCAAAGGTTTCACCGGGATTCGAACCGTGAATCACATGGTGAAACTGCAGTAGCCTTTAACCACTAGGCCATCCTGCTGGTATTTGTTTTCATGCTTAATTCAGTTTTTTCTCATTTCTACACTAACAACACAATTGAGACATTTTTGTCTCTATATTAATTTGCGTGCCATGTAGATTTGTTTTTGTAAAGTTCTTCTTCGTTGCGAATGAGAAGCTTTGTAAACTCAGGATCAGTTGTATATATTTATGTATGTTTGTTTAATGGTGTGTTCAGTTTATACTTACATTTACGAATTCATGAGCTTAACACCGGCTTATAATAATTGAATTTCAATTATTATGTTTTCTAAGAGAAACTGAAAAGAATGAAACATTTACTGGCATATTGCTATGGAACCATTTCGAAAACCGCCAACGTAATCATCATCAGGCAATTTTGTAATGTTATCAAAGGTTTCACCGGGATTCGAACCGTGAATCACATGGTGAAACTGCAGTAGCCTTTAACCACTAGGCCATCCTGCTGGTATTTGTTTTCATGCTTAATACAGTTTTTTCTCATTTCTACACTAACAATACAATTGAGACATTTTTATACTCAGTTGAGCAGAGCTCACAGAGTATATTAAGTTTGATTGGATAACGGTTGGTTGTACATATATAAAGGAATCGAGATAGATATAGACCTCCATATATCAAAATAATCAGGATCGAAAAAAAATTTGATTGAGCCATGTACGTCCGTCCGTCCGCCCGTTAACACGATAACTTGAGTAAATTTTGAGGTATCTTGATGAAATTTGGTATGTAGGTTCCTGAGCACTCATCTCATACCGCTATTTAAAATGAACGATATCGGACTATAACCACGCCCACTTGTTCGATATCGAAAATTTCGAAAAATCGAAAAAGTGCGATAATTCATTACAAAAGACAGATAAACCGACGAAACTTGGTAGATGGGTTGTACTTATCACGCAGAATAGAAAATTAGTAAAATTTTGGACAATGGGCGTGGCGCCGCCCACTTTTAAAAGAAGGTAATTTAAAACTTTTGCAAGCTGTAATTTGGCAGCCGTTGAAGATATCATGATGAAATTTGGCAGGAACGTTACTCCTGTTACTATATGTACGCTTAATAAAAATTAGCAAAATCGGAGAAGGACTACGCCCACTTTTAAAAAAAAATGTTTTAAAGTAAAATTTTAACAAAAAATTTAATATCTTTACAGTATATAAGTAAATTATGTCAACATTCAACTCCAGTAATGATATGGTGCAACAAAATACAAAAATAAAAGAAATTTTCAAAATGGGCGTGGCTCCGCCCTTTTTCATTTAATTTGTCTAGGATAATTTTAACGCCATAAGTCGAACAAAAATTAACCAATCCTTTTGAAATTTGGTGGGGGCATAGATTTTATGACGTTAACTGTTTTCTGTGAAAATGGGCGAAATCGGTTGATACCACGCCCAGTTTTTATACACAGTCGTTCGTCTGTCCTTCCGCATGGCCGCAAGCAAAAATCGACATATCTTTAATGAACTTAGTTCACGTGCTTACTTGAACTCACTTTATCTTGGTATGAAAAATGAACGAAATCCGACTATGACCACGCCCACTTTTTCGATATCGAAAATTACATTGTTTTCATGCTTAAATCAGTTTTTTTCTCATTTCTACACTACCAACACAATTGAGACATTTTTGTCTCTATATTAATTTGTGTGCCATGTAGATTTGTTTTTGTAAAGTTCTTCTTCGTTGCGAATGAGAAGCTTTGTAAACTCAGGCTCAGTTGTACATATTTATGTATGTTTGTTTAATGATGTGTTCAGTTTATACTTATATTTAAGATTTCATGAGCTTAACACCGGCTTATAATAATTGAATTTCAATTATTATGTTTTCTAAGAGAAACTGAAAAGAATGAAATATTTACTGGCATATTGCTATGGAACCATTTCGAAAACCGGCAACGTAATCATCATCAGGCAATTTTGTAATGTTATCAAAGGTTTCACCGGGATTCGAACCGTGAATCACATGGTGAAACTGCAGTAGCCTTTAACCACTAGGCCATCCTGCTGGTATTTGTTTTCATGCTTAATTCAGTTTTTTCTCATTTCTACACTAACAACACAATTGAGATATTTTTGTCTCTATATTAATTTGTGTGCCATGTAAATTTGTTTTTGTAAAGTTCTTCTTCGTTGCGAATGAGAAGCTTTGTAAACTCAGGCTCAGTTGTACATATTTATGTATGTTTGTTTAATGGTGTGTTCAGTTTATACTTATATTTAAGAATTCATGAGCTTAACACCGGCTTATAATAATTGAATTTCAATTGTTATGTTTTCTAAGAGAAACTGAAAAGAATGAAACATTTACTGGCATATTGCTCTGGAACCATTTCGAAAACCGCCAACGTAATCATCATAAGGCAATTTTGTAATGTTATCAAAGGTTTCACCGGGATTCGAACCGTGAATCACATGGTGAAACTGCAGTAGCCTTTAACCACTACGCCATCCTGCTGGTATTTGTTTTCATGCTTAATTCAGTTTTTTCTCATTTCTACACTAACAACACAATTGAGACATTTTTGTCTCTATATTAATTTGTGTGCCATGTAGATTTGTTTTTGTAAAGTTCTTCTTCGTTGCGAATGAGAAGCTTTGTAAACTCAGGCTCGGTTGTACATATTTATGTATGTTTGTTTAATGGTGTGTTCAGTTTATACTTATATTTAAGAATTCGTGAGCTTAACACCGGCTTATAAACGCAGGCTCAGTTGTACATATTTATGTATGTTTGTTTAATGGTGTGTTCAGTTTATACTTATATTTAAGAATTCATGAGCTTAACACCGGCTTATAATAATTGAATTTTAATTATTATGTTTTCTAAGAGAAACTGAAAGGAATGAAATATTTACTGGCATATTGCTATGGAACCATTTGGAAAACCGCCAACGTAATCATCATCAGGCAATTTTGTAATGTTATGAAAGGTTTCACCGGGATTCGAACCATGAATCACATGGTGAAACTGCAGTAGCCTTTAACCACTAGGCCATCTTGCTGGTATTTGTTTTAATGCTTAATTCAGTTTTTTCTCATTTCTACACTAACAATACAATCGAGACATTTTTGTCTCTATATTAATTTGTGTGCCATGTGTATTTGTTTTTGTAAAGTTCTTCTTCGTTGCGAATGAGAAGCTTTGTAAACTCAGGCTCAGTTGTACATGTTTATGTATATTTGTTTAATGGCGTGTTCAGTTTATACTTATATTTAAAAATTTATGAGCTTAACACCGGCTTATAATAATTGAATTTCAATTATTATGTTTTCTAAGAGAAACTGAAAAGAATGAAAAATTTACTGGAATATTTCTATGGAACCATTTCGGAAACCGCCAACGTAATCATCATCATCAGCAATTTTGTAATGTTATCAAAGGTTTCACCGGGTTCGAACCGTGAATCACATGGTGAAACTGCAGTAGCCTTTAACCACTAGGCCATCCTGCTGGTATTTGTTTTCATGCTTAATTCAGTTTTTTCTCATTTCTACACTAACAACACAATTGAGACATTTTTGTCTCCATATTAATTTGTGTGCCATGTAGATCTGTTTTTGTAAAGTTCTTCTTCGTTGCGAATGAGAAGCTTTGTAAACTCAGGCTCAGTTGTACATATTTATGTATGTTTCTTTAATGGTGTGTTCAGTTTATACTTATATTTAAGAATTCATGAGCTTAACACCGGTTTATAATAATTGAATTTCAATTATTATGTTTTCTAAGAGAAACTGAAAAGAATGAAATATTTACTGGCATATTGCTATGGAACCATTTCGAAAACCGCCAACGTAATCATCATCAGGCAATTTTGTAATGTTATCAAAGGTTTCACCGTGATGCGAACCGTGAATCACATGGCGAAACTGCAGTAGCCTTTAACCACAAGGCCATCCTGCTGGTATTTGTTTTCATGCTTAATTCAGTTTTTTCCCATTTCTACACTAACAACACAATTGAGAAATTTTTTTCTCTATATTAATTTGTGTGCCATGTAGATTTGCTTTGTAAAGTTCTTCTTCGTTGCGAATGAGAAGCTTTGTAAACTCGGGCTCAGTTGTACATATTTATGTATGTTTGTTTAATGGTGTGTTCAGTTTATTCTTATATTTAAGAATTCATGAGCTTAACACCGGCTTATAATAATTGAATTTCAATTATTATGTTTTTTAAGAGAAACTGAAAAGAATGAAACAATTACTGGCATATTGCTATGGAACCATTTCGAAAACTGCCAACGTAATCATCATCAGGCAATTTTGTAATGTTATCAAAGGTTTCACCGGGATTCGAACCGTGAATCACATGGTGAAACTACAGTAGCCTTTAACCACTAGGCCATCCTGCTGGTATTTCTTTTCATGCTTAATTCAGTTTTTTCTCATTTCTACACTAACAACACAATTGAGATATTTTTGTCTCTATATTAGTTTGTGTGCCATGTTAATTTGTTTTTGTAAAGTTCTTCTTCGTTACGAATGAGAAGCTTTGTAAACTCAGGTTCAGTTGTACATATTTATGTATGTTTGTTTAATGGTGTGTTCAGTTTATACTTATATTTAAGAATTCACGAGCTTAACACCGGCTTATAATAATTGAATTTCAATTATTATGTTTTCTAAGAGAAACTGAAAAGAATGAAACATTTACTGGCATATTGCTATGGAACCATTTCGAAAACCGCCAACGTAATCATCATCAGGCAATTTTGTAATGTTATCAAAGGTTTCACTGGGATTCGAACCGTGAATCACATGGTGAAACTGCAGTAGCCTTTACCCACTAGGCCATCCTGCTGGTATTTGTTTTCATACTTAATTCAGTTTTTTCTCATTTTTATACTAACAACACAATTGAGACATTTTTGTCTCTATATTGATTTGTGTGCCATGTAGATTTGTTTTTGTAAAGTTCTTCTTCGTTGCGAATGAGAAGCTTTGTAAACTCAGGCTCAGTTGTACATACTTATGTATGTTTGTTTAATGGTGTGTTCAGTTTATACTTATATTTAAGAATTCTTGAGCTTAACGCCGGCTTATAATAATTGAATTTCAATTATTATGTTTTCTAAGAGAAACTGAAAAGAATGAAATATTTACTGGCATATTGCTATGGAACCATTTCGAAAACCACCAACGTAATCATCATCAGGCAATTTTGTAATGTTATCAAAGGTTTCACCGGGATTCGAACCGTGAATCACATGGTGAAACTGCAGTAGCCTTTAACCACTAGGCCATCCTGCTGGTATTTGTTTTCATGCTTAATTCAGTTTTTCCTCATTTCTACACTAACAACACAATTGAGACATTTTTGTCTCTATATTAATTTGTGTGCCATGTAGATTTGTTTTTGTAAAGTTCTTCTTCGTTGGGAATGAGAAGCTTTGTAAAATCAGGCTCAGTTGTACATATTTATGTATGTTTGTTTAATGGTGTGTTCAGTTTATACTTATATTTAAGAATTCTTGAGCTTAACGCCGGCTTATAATAATTGAATTTCAATTATTATGTTTTCTAAGAGAAACTGAAAAGAATGAAACATTTACTGGCATATTGCTATGGAACCATTTCGAAAACCGCCAACGTAATCATCATCAGGCAATTTTGTAATGTTATCAACGGTTTCACCGGGATTCGAACCGTGAATCACATGGTGAAACTGCAGCAGCCTTTAACCACTAGGCCATCCTGCTGGTATTTGTTTTCATGCTTAATTCAGTTTTTTCTCATTTCTACACTAACAACACACTTGAGACATTTTTGTCTCTATATTAATTTGTGTGCCATGTAGATTTGTTTTTGTAAAGTTCTTCTTCGTTGGGAATGAGAAGCTTTGTAAAATCAGGCTCAGTTGTACATATTTATGTATGTTTGTTTAATGGTTTGTTCAGTTTATACTTATATTTAAGAATTCTTGAGCTTAACGCCGGCTTATAATAATTGAATTTCAATTATTATGTTTTCTAAGAGAAACTGAAAAGAATGAAACATTTACTGGCATATTGCTATGGAACCATTTCGAAAACCGCCAACGTAATCATCATCAGGCAATTTTGTAATGTTATCAAAGGTTTCACCGTGATTCGAACCGTGAATCACATGGTGAAACTGCAGTAGCCTTTAACCACTAGGCCATCCTGCTGGTATTTGTTTTCATGCTTAATTCAGTTTTTTCTCATTTCTACACTAACAACACAATTGAGACATTTTTGTCTCTATATTAATTTGTGTGCCATGTAGATTTGTTTTTGTAAAGTTCTTCTTCGTTGCGAATGAGAAGCTTTGTAAACTCAGGCTCAGTTGTACATATTTATGTATGTTTGTTTAATGGTGTGTTCAGTTTATACTTATATTTAAGAATTCATGAGCTCAACACCGGCTTATAATATTTGAATTTCAATTATTATATTTTCTAAGAGAAACTGAAAAGAATGAAACATTTACTGGCATATTGCTATGGAACCATTTCGAAAACCGCCAACGTAATCATCATCAGGCAATTTTGTAATGTTATCAAAGGTTTCACCGGGATTCGAACCGTAAATCACATGGTGAAACTGCAGTAGCCTTTACCCACTAGGCCATCCTGCTGGTATTTGTTTTCATACTTAATTCAGTTTTTTCTCATTTCTACACTAACAACACAATTTAGACATTTTTGTCTCCATATTAATTTGTGTGCCATGTAGATTTGTTTTTGTGAAGTTCTTCTTCGTTGCGAATGAGAAGCTTTGTAAACTCAGGCTCAGTTGTACATATTTATGTATGTTTCTTTAATGGTGTGTTCAGTTTATACTTATATTTAAGAATTCATGAGCTTAACACCGGTTTATAATAATTGAGTTTCAATTATTATGTTTTCTAAGAGAAACTGAAAAGAATGAAACATTTACTGGCATATTGCTATGGAACCATTTCGAAAACCGCCAACGTAATCATCATCAGGCAATTTTGTAATGTTATCAAAGGTTTCACCGGGATTCGAACCGTGAATCACATGGCGAAACTGCAGTAGCCTTTAACCACAAGGCCATCCTGCTGGTATTTGTTTTCATGCTTAATTCAGTTTTTTCTCATTTCTACACTAACAACACAATTGAGAAATTTTTGTCTCTATATTAATTTGTATGCCATGTAGATTTGTTTTTGTAAAGTTCTTCTTCGTTGCGAATGAGAAGTTTTGTAAACTCAGGCTCAGTTGTACATATTTATGTATGTTTGTTTAATGGTGTGTTCAGTTTATACTTATATTTAAGAATTCATGAGCTTAACACCGGCTTATAATAATTGAATTTCAATTATTATGTTTTCCAAGAGAAACTGAAAAGAATGAAACATTTACTGGCATATTGCTATGGAACCATTTCGAAAACCGCTAACGTAATCATCATCAGGCAATTTTGTAATGTTATCAAAGGCTTCACCGGGATTCGAACGGTGAATCACATGGTGAAACTGCAGTAGCCTTTAACCACTAGGCCATCCTGCTGGTATTTGTTTTCATGCTTAATTCAGTTTTTTCTCATTTCTACACTAACAACACAATTGAGACATTTTTGTCTCTATATTAATTTGTGTGCCATGTAAATTTGTTTTTGTGAAGTTCTTCTTCGTTACGAATGAGAAGCTTTGTAAACTCAGGCTCAGTTGTACATATTTATGTATGTTTGTTTAATGGTGTGTTCAGTTTATACTTATATTTAAGAATTCATGAGCTTAACGCCGGCTTATAATAATTGAATTTCAATTATTATGTTTTCCAAGAGAAACTGAAAAGAATGAAACATTTACTGGCATATTGCTATGGAACCATTTCGAAAACCGCTAACGTAATCATCATCAGGCAATTTTGTAATGTTATCAAAGGTTTCACCGGGATTCGAACGGTGAATCACATGGTGAAACTGCAGTAGCCTTTAACCACTAGGCCATCCTGCTGGTATTTGTTTTCATGCTTAATTCAGTTTTTTCTCATTTCTACACTAACAACACAATTGAGACATTTTTGTCTCTATATTAATTTGTGTGCCATGTAGATTTGTTTTTGTAAAGTTCTTCTTCGGTGCGAATGAGAAGCTTTGTAAACTCAGGCTCAGTTATACATATTTATGTATGTTTGTTTAATGGTGTGTTCAGTTTATACTTATATTTAAGATTGAGCTTAACACCGGCTTATAATAATTGAATTTCAATTATTATGTTTTCTGAGAGAAACTGAAAAGAATGAAACATTTACTGGCATATTGCTATGGAACCATTTCGAAAACCGCCAACGTAATCATCATCAGGCAATTTTGTAATGTTATCAAAGGTTTTCGCCGGGATTCGAACCGTGAATCACATGGTGAAACTGCAGTAGCCTTTAACCACTAGGCCATCCTGCTGGTATTTGTTTTCATGCTTAATTCAGTTTTTTCTCATTTCTACACTAACAACACAATTGAGACATTTTTGTCTCTATATTAATTTGTGTGCCATGTAGATTTGTTTTTGTAAAGTTCTTCTTCGTTGCGAATGAGAAGCTTTGTAAACTCAGGCTCAGTTGTACATATTTATGTATGTTTGTTTAATGGTGTGTTCAGTTTATACTTATATTTAAGAATTCATGAGCTTAACACTGGCTTATAATAACTGAATTTCAATTATTATGTTTTCTAAGAGAAACTGAAAAGAATGAAACATTTACTGGCATATTGCTATGGAACCATTTCGAAAACCGTCAACGTAATCATCATCAAGCAATTTTGTAATGTTATCAAAGGTTTCACCGGGATTCGAACGGTGAATCACACGGTGAAACTGCAGTAGCCTTTAACCACTAGGCCATCCTGCTGGTATTTGTTTTCATGCTTAATTCAGTTTTTCTCATTTCTACACTAACAACACAATTGAGACATTTTTGTCTCTATATTAATTTGTGTGCCATGTAGATTTGTTTTTGTAAAGTTCTTCTTCGTTTCGAATGAGAAGCTTTGTAAACGCAGGCTCAGTTGTACATATTTATGTATGTTTGTTTAATGGTGTGTTCAGTTTATAGTTATATTTAAGAATTCATGAGCTTAACACCAGCTTATAATAATTGAATTTCAATTATTATGTTTTCTTAGAGAAACTGAAAAGACTGAAACATTTACTGGCATATTGCTATGGAACCATTTCGAAAACAGCCAACGTAATCATCATCAGGCAATTTTGTAATGTTATCAAAGGTTTCACCGGGATTCGAAGCGTGAATCACATGGTGAAAATGCAGTAGCCTTTAACCATTAGGCCATCCTGCTGGTATTGGTTTTCATGCTTAATTCAGTTTTTTCTCATTTCTACACTAACAACACAATTAAGACATTTTTGTCTCTATATTAATTTGTGTGCCATGTAGATTTGTTTTTGTAAAGTTCTTCTTCGGTGCGAATGAGAAGCTTTGTAAACTCAGGCTCAGTTGTACATATTTATGTATGTTTGTTTAATGGTGTGTTCAGTTTATACTTATATTTAAGAATTCTCGAGCTTAACACCGGCTTATAATAATTGAATTTCAATTATTATGTTTTCTGAGAGAAACTGAAAAGAATGAAACATTTACTGGCATATTGCTATGGAACCATTTCGAAAACCGCCAACGTAATCATCATCAGGCTATTTTCTAATGTTATCAAAGGTTTCACCGGGATTCCAACCGTGAAGCACATGGTGAAACTGCAGTAGCCTTTAACCACTAGGCCATCCTGCTGGTATTTATTTTCATGCTTAATTAATTTTTTTCCCATTTCTACACTAACAACAAAATTGAGACATTTTTGTCTCTATATTAATTTGTATATAATATATACTCACAAAATATTAACTTCAATAGATAACTAAAATTACTTGACGTCAAGTCTATCTTTAAAACAGCAACGCGTCTATATGAAAAATTTCATTGTGCCGCGGCCTTTAAGCCAGTGGATACTCACTTTTCTCGGAACCGGACGCAGCTATTTTCCAAATTTGTTAACATGGGAAAATTATTTTTTGGCCTAAATTGAATTTTACGAACTTTTACGAAAATCATTTATTTCCGCTAAGTTGAGTTTTTGAAATTTACGAAATTCTAAGGAAATGTATTACACATGTCAACATAGTTTTGTAACAACGAATTTACATATACCTATATCATTCCGAAGTAAATTGAAGTGTATAAGCCGTATACGCGATCAGAATTTTGTTTCCATGTCAGGATTTTGAGTTAAATGTGGTTATGTGAACTATTCATGTCGTTCGGAAGCTGTACGTGGTGTTTTCACGAAGTGTTTGCTGGCTTGAGTTTTAAGCTAGCAGACACTCACTTTTCTCGGAACCGGACGCAGCTATACATTTTTTGTGGTAATAAATTGCCAATAAATGTGAAATAAACAATTCAAGCCATTCGGAAGCTGTACGTCGTGTTTTCACGAAGTGTCTGCTGGCTTGGGTCTTAAGCTAGCAGACCCTCACTTTTCTCGGAACCGGACGCAGCTATAAATTTTGTTTGAGGTAATAAACTGCCAATAAATATAATATAAACTATTCAAGTCATTCGAAAGCTGTACGTCGTGTTTTCACGAAGTGTCTGCTTGCTTGGGTCTTAAGCTAGCAGGCACTCACTATTCTCGGAACCGAACGCAGCTATAAATTTTGTTTGTGGTAATAAATTGCCAATAAATGTAATATAACCTATTCAAGTCGTTCGGAAGCTGTACGTCGTGTTTTCACGAAGTGTCTGCTGGCTTGGGTCTTAAGCTACCAGACACTCACTTTTCTCGGAACCGGACGCAGCTATAAATTTTTTTTGTGGTAATAAATTGCCAATGAATGTAATATAAACTATTCAAGTCGTTTGGAAGCTGTACTTCGTGTTTTCACGAAGTGTCTGCTGACTTGAGTCTTAAGCTGGTAGACACTCACTTTTCTCTGAACCGGACGCAGCTATAAATTTTTTTTGTTGTAATAAATTGCCAATAAATGTAATATAAACTTTTCAAGTCGTTCGGAAGCTGCACGCCGTGTTTTCATGAAGTGTCTGCTGGCTTGAGTCTTAAGCTAGCAGATACTCACTTTTCTCTGAACCGGACGGAGCTATAATTTTTTTTTTGTGGTAATAAATTGCCAATAAATGTAATATTAACTATTCAACTCGTTCGGAAGCTGTACGTCATGTTTTCACGAAGTGTCTGTTGGCTTGAGTCTTAAGCTAGCAGACACTCACTTTTCTCGGAACCGGACGCAGCTATAAATTTTGTTTTGTGGTAATAAATTGGCTATAAATGTAATATAAACTTTTCAAGTCGTTCGGAAGCTGTACGTCATGTTTTCATGAAGTGTCTGCTGGCTTGAGTCTTAAGCTAGCAAACACTCACTTTTCTCGGAACCGGACGCAGCTATACATTTTTTTTGTGGTAATAAATTGCTAATAAATGTAATATAAACTATTCAAGTCATTCGGGAGCTGCACGTCGTGTTTTCACGAAGTGTCTGCTGGCTTGATTCTTAAGCTAGCAGACACTCACTTTTCTCGGAACCGGACGCAGCTATACATTTTTTTTGTGGTATTAAATTTCCAATAAATGAGGTATAAATTATTTAATATATAATATTGTTGTTTGCTATAGTGTGCCTGTCACCTTAATACGACCGTCTAGTAATATCGCGAAACTGTATTCCAGACCGATTGTATGCCTTGCTTGGTTATTAGCTATATACATACATGTATACCGATTTGTAGTTTATGTTCTCTTATAGCCATATGCGGGTGTATGCGTGAGTACTACTTCGGCTGATGATTACATATGCTTGCGAGTATCTCTTCGTTGCCATGTATGTTCATATGTGTGTAAATGATGATAGATTTGTTTACGTACATACGAGTGGCTGCTTAGTATCAGCTTAGTGATACTAGTATCAGGTTAGTGATGCTAATATTCATCACACTCCCCTCCACCTAAGACTGATCGTCCCTATCAGACAAATTTCCTGATCTAAACGCTGCCAGCCTTTCCAAATAAACCACGGACATTTTGGTTCGTGGTTTGACAATGGTTTGTATGCGGTAAACTACATCGTTGATCCATTTTACAACTTTGTATGGGCCTTCCCAATTACACTGTAATTTCGGGGGCAAACCTTTTTTTCGTTGTGGGTTGTATAACAGCACCAAATCTCCGTCCTGAAAGCCTTCCGAATTAATTGCTTTATCGTATCTGGCTTTCATCTTATCACTCATAATCTTTGTTCATTGCCTTACAAAATAGTTTATTTCTCAGATATCCTCTTCCAAGACACCAGTGGAGTTCTTGACATTTCTTTCCGCCTCGGCATCTATCCCAAACTTCAAGTCAGCTGGCAGTCGAAGGTCATTGCCAAAAATTACCTTGGCGGGAGTTTGGCCAGTTGTCTCATGCACTGCCGATCGGTAAGCTATCAAGAATAATGATATGTGTGTATTTTATTACGCAATTCATCCCAGCACAACAATTTCCAAATTCCACTCTTTATGGAACTTGTCGACTACTTTCCTTAAGTTTCAAGGCTCTATTGAATCGTTCGACCATACCATTGGACTGAGGATAAAATGCAGTTGTCCGTGTTTTTCGAATGCCCAATGATTTACACATTTCCTGCAACACAGCTGATTCGAAATGCCTGCCTTGGTCAGAATGTAACTCCATTGGTACACCATACCTTGCAACCCAATCGTTTGTAACCACTTCTGCTACTGTTTCCGCTTCTTGATTTGGGATTGGGTATACCTCTAGCCATTTACTGCAATAATCCATAACAACCAGTAAGTAGGAAATGGACATGCGACTTCCAGGGCGATCCTTTCAAATGGTGCACCTTAAATATACTGCTTCATCTGGCCATGACTTCGTGTTTTGGGCCCTTTCGCTCTGCTGCAAACCTCGCAGTTGGCAATACATTCGGTGACCGACTGACGGCAACCAACCCAATAGAATCTCTGTTTCATTTTTTGAGCGTCTTCGTGATTCCAAGATGACCTCCGCTTGGACCATTATGCAGCTCGCTGAGCACAACAACTATCAGTTTCTTCTTGCATTACCATCCTCAATCTCCCATACTCGATGCAAGCAACCGGATATCAGTTCTAAACTGTTACAATGTGCCTTCGCAATGGGACTCTCTGCTGACATCTCCTCTCTATTTGGTCTTTCGTTTCGTTCGAGCCCTTGCATAACATGTGACGGATCTGTATCTTCTAGCTGACACTTCCTTAGTTGTTCCTTGTCCCATTCTCCGTACACGTTATAGTCATTAGCCGGACATCTTTAATGTCTTCTTTGGCCTCAGCTTTTGAACAGTGTTTGCATTCCAAACTACATGGTCTTCGTGACATTGTCTCAGCATTTCCATGGGTACTACCTTTTCGATGCGCAATGGAAAAGTCATAGCTTTGGAGTCGCACGATCCACCGTACAAATTGACCTTCCGTATTACGGAACTGCAGGAGCTATTTCAATGCTGCGTGATCTATCCTGACGCGGAATCGCTGCCCGTAGAGGTACTTGTGAAAATATTTAATGCACTCTACCAATACCACCAGCTTTCTCCGTGTAACGCAATAGTTCCTCTCTGGTTTTCCAATTGAACAGCTGTAATATGCAACTAACTTCTCCTGTACATCAACCAGTTGTAACAAAACGCCTCCTATAGAATATCCGCTCGCATCCGTATCTAGAAAAACCTTTATTTTATTTTGTTAGCTCGTGGAGGCTATGGGCTACGCTGGCAAAATTTGGTACAAATTGGAGGTAATATGTGCACAGCCCAACGAAACTTCTCAATGCATGAAGATTCTGTGGTCTTGGCCAATCCTTTACTTCTTCTATCTTTTCATTCGCCGTGCAGATGCCCTCCGTCGTTAATTTATGACCCAAGTAACTAACTTGCTTCTTGGACAGAGAACACTTTTTGGGACTAAGTTTCAGACCAGCACCAGCTATTCTTTGGAAAACGTCCTCCAAGTTCATCGAAGTTCTTTCCAGATACGACAATGTCGTCAAGGTACACTAAGCATGTTTTCCAATGTATTCCTTTCAGTACCTGATCCATGAGTTTTTCAAAAGTAGCTGGTGTATTACATAGTCCAAAGGGCATTACTGTAAACTGCCAAACATCATCTCCGACACTGAAGGCTGTTTTCTCCTTGTCTTCCTCCTTCACTTCCACTTGCCAGTAGGAAGTAAGAAGTCCAGTGCGGAAAACCATTTTGTTCCAGTTAGCGAGTCCCGAGTGTCGCCAATTCTTGGCAATGGGTAGCTATCCCTTTTCGTAACATCATGCAACTTCCGCTAGTCCACGCAAAACCTCATTTTTCCATCCTTCTTCTTCACAAATACCACCGGTGAGCTCCACGGACTAGCTGATGGTTCGATTACGCCGCTGAAGCTCATTTCTTGTATGATTTGACTCACCACATCCCGCTTCGCCAGTGGAACACTACGAGGAGCTTGACGGGTCGGCCTCGCATCTCCAGTGTCAATTTGATGTTTCACAACGTTGGTGCGGCCTAGTTTGGAGCCATCTTGGTCAAATATGTTTGCGTATTTTACGATCAGCTGTATTGCCTTACTCTGATAGTCTTCCTATAGCCCCTCCGTCCATGCCGTGATGTCATTTGAAAGATTAATCTTGCTAGTTGAAACGTTTTCCTGGAGCTGTTCACAGTTAATAACTATTCCAGCCTCTTGGCATCTTTCCAATATAGCTCCTTTGGTCAGTTTGAGTGGTGACTTGAACTCATTGAGTACTCTTACCAGAATACGTCCAGCTTGTTTTTTCATAGCGAGGGTTTTTCCTACAAGTAAATTCGGTGTTGATTTGTTTGCTGTTTCCAGAACCCACAATTTATTTGTCCCACAATCTCCATCAACCTTTGCCCATATGACTGCATCTGATTTGGATGGTATTTGCTGACTCTCTTCCACCAGTACTCGTTTACTGCTGTAGCCACAATTAAGTGCCACATCCATGTTCTTATATCGCATCGTCTTGCTTTGCATATCGATCTTGATGCCTTGGTCGATTAAGAAGTCCACTCCAATTATGACTTCATCAACAATCTCTGCCAATATAAAATTGTGTAGTACCGTGACGTTCCCAATTGCTACTTCACATGCTTCTTCTCCAATTACCTGGGTGTCTTCTCCCGTGGCTGTACGTAATCTTCTCCAAGCAATGGTCTTATCTTCTTGTTGGCTAAATCTGATCGAACGATGGAATGAGATGCACACGTATCTATAGTCAGTAAACGCTCCTTTCCATCCACATATCCTCCGAAAGTAAGATTACTTGACCTTCTTCCAATTTGCGAGATAGAGATTATGGGGTAATCAATTGCGGGAGCCAGCTGTCGCCCCTCGCGGCTGACTAGCTTTAGTTTAACGATTGAGTAGATTTGGAGATTTGCTCATCTTCTTAAGCTCTGCGTTTCCGACCACCCACATTGTTGGAACTATTAGGGTTAGTGTTTCAATAACCTGCAATGTGGCCTGGCTTTCCACATTTAAATCATTTGACTGCATCATTATCCTTCTGCGGCGTTCCCTTTAATGCTTCCAAAATGGCGTCTACCCACTCTGGTCTTTCCACTCCCATACGATGGGCTTTGTATGCTGGTTTACTCAAAAGTGAGGCACTTACTACTGTTTCTGGATACTGTTTCTGCAAATATTTGCTTTGGGTTTGCGTGCGTAGCTCGCTTCATTTCGACGTCCCATATGCCATTTAAAAAACTCTGAATCTTTACCCTTTCAGTGTATTCCACGGATGCGTCCGCATTTGCAAGATCAGCCAATCTTTCAATGTCTGAAGGAAATTCCTGAAAAGTCTCGTTAGATTTTTAGTAGCGGTTTTGCAATTCTATTTGGTAGATTTGTTTCCTGTGTTCGCTTCGGTAACGTCGTTCTACAGCAGCCATCAATGATTCATAGTTGTTCCGTTATACTTCGGGAATCGTCTGTAGGATTTCGGCTGCTGGCCCCTTCAATGCTACGAATAGAGGTGCAATTTTACCTTCAGTATTCCAGTTGTTCACTGCTGCGGTCTTTTCAAACTGTAGCTTAAAGGCCTGGAAAGGAACAGAATCGCCAAAGGATGGTGTTTTTACCTTCGGATTACTCGCTGAAACTGCTGGCCGATTTAGTTGTAACTCCTGTATATACCTCGAAATGCTTCAATCTCGGCATCGATATTGTTCTCTAGTTGCAAAATTTAATATCCTGCGCCTCCATCGTCGAAGAAATATGTCCTTATTGCTCTTCCAGTTTTGCACAGATCTGCGCTGAAATTTGTGCCGATGTTTCGGATATTTGTGCCTCTTGTATTTAATATTCGATGTTATACGGTTCTCCTGTGATTCCAGTTGAGATGCTATACGTGTCTTCTGTGATTCCAGTTGGGATGCCATATATGTCTTCTGTTCTGTCAGTTGAGATGATGTGTGAGCAGATATTGCGGCCAAAATCATGTTCAAGTCTGTGCTCGCAACTGTCTGCGATGTTTCGTTTTTCTCTTCAATTTTTGTTGTTGTCTCGTCCCCATCAGAATGAAAGACATCATCGTCCACATTAATTCCATCCGACTCCATTACCTCTCGTAGCCGTGCTTGAAGTTCGATCTTATTGCCGGTTGTATTCAATCCACGGTTCTCCAACTCCTTCTTCAGTTGCTGTATCCTTAATTCACTTAACTTTGCCATGTTCAAGTTGTATTCGAAATCTTCGGAATTTATTCAACAATTCCTCTTCTGGCACCAATTGTAGTAATTTTAGTGAAATTCCTCTTATTCCAAACCTTCTGCTATCGTTCGAATCGCTAAACTGTTGAATAAATAACTTCAATATTCAATAATGCAAGATGGTCTTTATTACACTACTTTGAAAGTACTTTACAATAAAATAAATACTTCACAGCCAATAGCGTGCTTAAATCAAAACTGATTACCGATTCGTAAGGTCTAGTCATTTCGCGAAACTATATTCCAGAACAATTGTATCCCTTGCTTTGTTATTAGCTATATATGTGCATGTATAGTATACATTGTATACCTATTTGTAGTTTATGTTTCTCTTATAGCCACATGCGGGTGTATGCGTGAGTACTCTACTTCGGCTGATGATTACATGTGTTTGCGAGTATATCTTCGTTGCCTTGTATGTACATATGTGTGATGATTGATTTTTTTTACGTATATACAAATAAAAAAAAAAATTTCCCTAAAAACAAAGTGGTTCTAATTTGTGAGCGTCTACTGTCAATCGAAATAAATTTTTTACTAAATCAGTAATATTTTGATATCTGGCTCATACAGATCAAGACCTAACAAATTTTGGAAAAACGATCAGTGGTGCTCTCCTTCTCCTCCCGCCATCCACTCTTTTTCAATTGTATTTATTAACACCCTTTTATTAGCTTTACCTGCATGTTTTTTTGTAACTCTTCATTCGCTTCAACGCGCCTGCTGCCGTATGAACATGATTTACCTGCATGTTTGTTTGTAACTATTCATTCGCATCAACGCGCCTGCTGCCTTATGAACATGATTTTATAATCACCTTCACTTTATTTGTAATCCCGTCGGGGTCGTTTCGGGACCCTTACGGGATGATTTTCGCGATTCGTGCGGGATCCCGTCGGGGTAATTTCGGGACTTTGCCGGGATCCCGTCAGGGTAATTTTGGGAGGGATTTCGGGATCCCGTCAGGATCATTTCGGGACTTTTTCGGAATCATTTGGGCACCCTCCATTTCTGGACGGTTTCCGGGATCCCGTCAGGGTCATTTCGGGAAATTTTCGGAGTCATTTGGGAACCCTTCTGGCATCATTTATGAATGGTCTTCGTCATCCCATCGGGGTCATTTCGTGACCCTCTGGATTATTTCGTGATCATTTGGGGACCCTTCCGACATCATTTGTCAATGGTTTTCGGGATCCGTCCGGTATGTCGTCAGGGTAATTTCGGGATTTTTTCGGGACCATTTCGGGATCATTTGCGGACCCTTCAGAGATCATTTCGGGATGGTTTTCGGCATCCGTAAGGAATCCCATTGTGGTCATTTCGTGACTTTTACTGGACTATTTCAGGAAGCTTTTATGGACCCTTTAGAAATCACTTCTGGATTCGTCCGGGATCCCGACGGGGTCATTTCGTGACTTTTCTGGACTATTTCAAGAGTTATTTAGGGACCCTTCAGAGATCATTTTCGGATCCGTCAGGGATCCCGTTGGGGACATTTCGGGACTTTTTCGGGATAATTTTGGGACCCTTCCGGGGTCATTTCTGGATGGTTTTCGGGATCCGTCCGGGATCCCGTTGGAGTAATTTCGGTATTTTTCTGGACTATGTCGGGATAATTTAGGGGCCCTTCCGGGATATTTTCTGGATGGTGTTTGGGATCCGGGAGCCCGTACGGTAGCCCGTCAGGGTCTTTTCGGAACTTTTTCGGGATAATTTGGGTACCCTTCAGGCATAATTTCGGTGTGGTTCTGTGGATCAGTCTAGAATCGCGTCGTTGTCATTCGGGACTTTTTTGGGACTATTCTGGGACCGTTTGGAGACCCTTCCGGGAGCATTTCTGGATGTTTTTCGGGATTCGTCCGCGATACCGTCGGTGTAATTTCGTGGCTTTCGATCATTTGGGGACCCTATCAGGTTATCAGCTAATTTAATTATTTTTTTAACTCTTTACAAAAATAAAATACATGAGACAGACAATTTTTTTTAAACAGATAACTTGATAAGCAGGCTAACGTGAATAGCCCATATGTTTTATTTTCTCCTTGCGGACGGGACCGCGGGTAAAGGCTAGTATATATAAAAAACGTCCCCCAAATTCAGAATGGTTATTTTATAAATACAAGAGACATTGTGTTTTTATGCTGCCATTACCAAGATTTACACCTGCTATTGTATCTTCACTAGCTCATTTTATTGAAGCAAGGCGGTTTTCACCCGACAAGGAAATTTTCATTAAACGTTTATCCCGAGCTCGATGAATGTTTTAAAAAGGCATGGTGACAGTTACTACCCCCTGGATGTGCTAACCGATAAGGTGACACTATAACACATGGAATGTGGCGCCAAGAAATTTCGACAGCCTTCTAAGGAAATTCTTGTTTAATCGGAAATAATGCCACCAGAAGCGCTTTTAGTTTGCGTGATCAAATGAAAGATATTATCATGCACCATTTAAACCAATGTTATAAGAACTTATTTCAGAACCGGTATTTATTTGAGAAACGCATTTTATTTAGTTACTGGCGTATTCAGCAGTCGTTGTCCTGCACTTAAAAAGTTATCCTTTCTACTATCTTCATCACTTTCTACCTCATTTAGGAGTAGGAAAAATGAAATAACAGGAAGACGGAAGTATAAAGAAGAAATCGCCGCCCCTTTTCTTATTTATTTCACCTACTCCTAATCTCACTCTTATTTTCCACTTCCAGCCGCACTCCTACTCACACCCCACTAATACTCTTACTTCAACCCTACCCCCTTTACCTATAACTCTTCCATCACCATTCCCCTATACATAAATGAAATCTCTTTCCCAAATATTGGATACCCGCTTCAAATAACTGCAAATTCGATAGATTCCTTATAAGGAACATAAGCATTAGAACAATGTATTATAAAGTATTCAATGTGGTTGGGCCTTAAGTTGTATTTGACAGGCGCGTGTTCTAATACAACAAATTATCTAAAAACTAAACACTACGGAGTAAATAAAAATAAACAAATTCTACTTTCTACAAAATTTTCAATTATATAAAATACATAATAACGGCATGCAAAAACCCACGCCACTCAGATAACGGATCCAAAAACCGTACCACCGCCAGCGGCAGCGAACACCAGCAGCGGCGAACATCAACAGCCCAGCAGAAGCAACCACCGTCGGCAGCGAAAGCCAGCATTAGCATCAGCGGCAGCCATCATCAAAGCAGCAGTGAAGCAGAGAAATAAGTATATGATATATAAGTATGTATTAATAAAATTTTTCCTACGGGTTTTCTTTATATATATGTATACAAAAATTTACAATTTTTATTAAGTGCGGTGCGTCCACATTAAAAATTATAAATTTTTTTTGGTTTTTGATTACAACGGCGCGCCCGTTCGTATAAAATATTTTGGATTTTTTTGATAACAACGGTGCGTCCGTTTATATAACACTTGGAATTTTTTCTAAAACGGTGCGTGCGTCTAAATTTAACTACCTCAGTTTCAACAATTTTAAAATTTTTTTGAACCATTTTATATATCTCAACCTTTGCAGATCTACATTTAAATTTTTTTCTCAAGTTTGAATTCATTTTACAGATTTATATTTTCTTCAAATTTTTCATATTTTCAAATTTCTAATTTAAAAAACTCCTCAACTCATTTTACAAATTCTCATACTTTCAAGCTTTTATTTTTTCAAAATTTCAAAGCATTTCACAAATCTTCTATTTAAAGTTTCACATGCCTGAATTTCCATTTTGCAAATTTTCATTCTACTTCAGTTTTTTAATACGTACATTTTCCAACAAAATATCACCATATAAGACTGAGTGAACTTAGGTACCCAGGTACCCTATAAATTTGATGAATTTTTGATATAAGCGGTGGCGAAAATTCAACTGAATTTTTTTTTGATATAAACGGTGGTTTGTGGAAAACAAATTCAGATTTTTTATATAAAACGGTGGGTCCGTGAAAAACCAACTAAGATTTTTTTTTTTTTGATATATGCGGTGGTTCCGTGAAAACCCAAATTAGATTTTTTTGAATAGAGCGGTGCGTCCGTGATTACCATATTTTGAGATTTTTGCCAATTAATACTTACATAATTTTGAGCTATTTTAAATTTCAATTACTTTTTACAGATTTTTCATACAAGTATATTGCAATTTCAATTAATTCTTCTAATAAATTTTTAAATATTTCTTTAGCGACAAGTCACCTGTAAGCCAGTTCCCCTTTATAAAATTTTTTTGTTCTCTTTTTCCTCAACTCTTCAGCTTTAAATATAAATTCAGACATTCAAACACGTGCTTCATTAATTTCATAGTGTTAACTGAATTCTTTTTGTTATTCTGGTAACTACATATGTACCTTAGAAGTGGTAAGCAAGTGCAAAAAACTTCAGATTCAGAATCCGATTCCGATAATTCAGCCTCAAGCTACGAAGGTTTAGCTTTATCTTCGACCGAAGAAGTCACAAACCAGGAAAATAGATTATCTTTGTCAACAGATTATCCAGGCTCCGAAGATTCTTCCAGTAAAAATTTAACTTCTAATTTAGCTTCAAATCATAACGATTCAAATAGTGCACAATTAACTTCAACTTTTTCTACTTTAAAATCAGAGCTTAACGACTCAAACAGTACGAGCTTAGTTACCCCTTCTTCTTGCTGGAAGGTATAAAAAAGGTGTGCGGTAGCATACTTGCGCAACAAACCATTTTTGGTTGGATTCTTAGTGGTCCAATAGCTGAAAATGTTGTGTCATTCTCGACACAAGTCCAAGCGTCAAACGAGACACTCAGTTCTCAACTGAGAAAATTTTGGGAAGAGGAGGAAATTGCACAACCTCCACAGATATCCCCCGAGGATCAAGCGTGTGAGCAGATATATGCAACAACCATGACACGTGCACCAAACGGTCGATATATTGTGCGACTTCCATTCAAGAAAGAGTTTCCTGAAAAACTCTCCCTCGGCAGATCCCGCCCGGCTGCTCTGCAGCAGTTTTTCAGCATGGAGCGATCGCTTCAGAAAAAGGGGGAATTAGGTACAATGTACAACAATGTGTTGCAAGAATATCTCGACCTTGATCACATGGAATATATAGACCCATGCGAAATAACTTCGAATGGCAAGGTCTTCTCATTTTACTTGCCACATCATGCGGTAGTCAAACCAGATAAGGTCAGCACCAAAGTTCGTGTGGTTTTCAACGCCTCAAAAAAATCTGTGTCAGGCAAATCCCTGAATGACGTTTTATACACTGGTCCAACTTTCCAACCAGATCTCATGCTACTAATTCTACAGTGGCGCATGCATAAGTATTAGGGCGGGTCGATTTAAAAATCGCTCATTGCCCTGTGAAAATCGTATTCTAGGGATCAAAATAAGAAACTTTGCCGAAGGAACCATACCTCTAAAACGAATTCTGATGTCCCCCCCCCCCCCCCCCCCCCTTTGGGTCGAACTTTTGGGTAGGGGCAATTTCAATTCTACCTGCTGTGTCTTATGGTGGCTTAAAAAAACAACACACGCAATTTTACGATCTGCAATTGTGTCACAGTGATACCTTCATTTTTTAAAACGGTTGAATAAAAACCCACACAACTATGTTTACGACATGCAAATGCATCACAGTGATGCCTTGGTTTTAAAAGGGGGTTGTAAAAACGCTAATTTCTAATAATTTTTTTTAATTTCTTTTCTATTACTAAGTTAAATTCATTTTTTCATTTACATATGTTCTGACTAAATAAATTTCTAAAGAGAAAAATAAACTCCAAAAAGAAAAAAACATAGGCATTTCAAAGTGGGATTTTTCAAAATTTGCCCCTACGACCCAAAGGGGGGACATCAGAATTCGTTTTAGAGGTATGGTACCTTCGGCAAAGTTTCTTATTTTGATCCCTAGAATATGATTTTCACAGAGCAGTGGGCGATTTTTTTGCCTCCCCACAAATCGACCCGGCCTAATAAGTATGTGTTCAATGGAGACATTGAAAAAATGTGCCGTCAGAACCTTATACACGAGGACGACACAAATTTTCAGCGAATCCTATTTCGCAAATCGGCCAACTTTAATGTTAGCGATTTCAATCTAAAAACTGTTACATTCGGCGTCAATTGTGCACCATATCTCGCTATTCGTACGTTGCATCAACTATCCGATAACACGAGAGCGGCATTCCCGTTGGCTGCAACAATTCTCAAGACGCAAACGTATGTCGACGACATCCTATCCGGAAGTCATTCCATCGATAACGCCACTCGTTCAAGTGATAAACGCCCTAAAATCAGCTGGTTTCATACTAGAGAAATTAACGGCTAATCACCCGGCCATATTAGAACAGTTTCCGAAGGAGGATCTTCTAGACTTAAACTTCTTGAAATTTGAGAGCACTTCCAATACCAAAACTCTTCGCATTCGATGGAATGCGCTCACGGACAAATTTTCATACACCATTCTGTCGGAACACACCCAAAATGCGGTCACAAAGCGACAAATTTTATCTTCTGTTGCATAACTTTTTGACCCGGCAGGATGGCTGTTGCCAGTTATGAACCAGTCCAAGATGCTTCTCCAAGAAATCTGGCTGGATGGCAGCGATTGAGATGAAAGCGCCAAGCCCGCAACATTATCAAAATGGCAACATTTCGCAGAAAATCTGCCAGCCATTTGCCACATCGAAACCCTTCGATGGGTTAATGTCGTTCCAAGGCAAGACACCCAAATCCACGGGTTCTGTGATGCTTCGGAAAAAGCATATTGCGCAGCGATTTACATTCGCACACATTTGGGCAACCAAATAAAATCTTCTCTTTTTGTTGCGAAAGGCAAATTTGCCTCCATAAAAACTGTAAGCTTACCCCGCTTAGAGCTATGTGGTGCAGTCCTACTCGCAAAACTGGCTTCAACTGTTCGAAAACAGCTCGACTTACAAGCATGCAACACATTTTTGTGGTCAGATTCTGAGATTGTACTAGCCTGGCTAGAAAAATCTCCATCGACCTGGAAGACTTATGTGGCCAACTGTACCTCTCAAATTCGAGTATATCTTCCCAGCGGCACCTGGCACCATGTATTTAGCCAAGACAACCCTGCTGATATTGGCACACGTGGTTGCAAGCCGCATGATTTGATAGGCTCTTCACTTTGGTGGCACGGACCACAATGGCTTTCTTGCCACATTTCGGCATGGCCAAAGCCGAAAGCAGGTAGCGCTTCTCCACCCGAGAAACGCAAGGTCGAAGCATATCACGCGCTCGAGGAAGAGGACGATATTCTTCAACTTTTCTCCTCAAACTCTCGAGCTCTCCGTGTGATTGCATACGTGTTCCGCTTTGCGAACAATGCCTGCAACAAATCCAAATCTGTGGCAAAAACACAAAATCCCCATCTGACGTACAAAGAGTTGCAACATGTGAAAACGCGGCTTGTGGCAATGGCACAATCTCGCCATTTCGGGGCGGAAAAGAGCGCCCTACAAAACAAAATTCCAATTTGCAATAGAGTTCCCTTCTGGCTCTTAACCCATTTCTTGATGGATAGGGACTCCTACGTATAGGTGGAAGATTGGAACATTCTGCAATGCAAGACAACGAGAAGCATCCAGTAATCCTTCCTCCGGATTCAAGGTTATGCAAGTTGTATTTGGAGGAGTTTTTACACCGCCTGCTTCTTCATGTAGAAATACGGTTGATACTTCAAATGGTGAGGCAAGGGTACAACGTAAAAAACTAAAGCCTCTTATTAAAAAATGCATTTTCCAATGCAAATCGTGCACGCAAACAGAAAACGCGCACGCAAAAAATGGAAGCTCTACCACCTGAGCGCTGCAATTTCTCACTCCCCTTTTCCACAACAGGAGTAGACTTTGCAGGTCCATTCCAAATAAAAGCCTCGGTTCTGAGGTCGACCACTATCATAAAAGGGTACGTGGCTGTATTCGTCTGTTGTTCCACAAAGGCAGTCCACCTCGAACTATGCTCGGATCTTACCACCGAAGCCTTTCGAGCTGCATTCGCCTGATTCATTGGCAGACGATGTTATCCCTCAAAAATGATGAGCGACAATGGTAAAACGTTTATGGGTGCTCAGCGCGCACTCGAACGCGACTTCGTTAAATTTCTTAACGAATGCTCTGCGGACATTTTGCAGAAATATGCCCCCCAGGGAATAAACTGGCAGCATATTCTACCCAGTGCCCCTCATATGGGCGGCTTGTGGGAATCCGCAGTAAAAAGTTTTTAAACCCACTTCAAAAAAACCGCTGCATCCCACAAGTTTACATTCGAAAAATTCACGATGCTGTTGGTGTGTATTGAAGCAGTTCTCAATTCGAGGCCTCTAACCTCACTATCCCAGAACCCAGCTGACTTCACAGCGCTCACTCCGGGTCACTTCCCTCGAGGTGCACCGCAATTAGCCATCCCTGAGCCAAAAGCGGAAGACCTCTGCTGGATAAATCGAGGGGAAAAACTCAAATCGCTTCATCACCACGTCAGTCGACGCTGGAAAGAAGATTATCTGAAGGACCTTCAGAAGCGCTATAAATGGCAAATGCCACAGCGAAATCCTCAACCAGATGACCTCGTCGTAATTAAAGAAGATTCGCTCCCACCCACCGAGTGGCGTCTGGGACGAATCGAGAACGTTCGCCTCAGCCCCGACAACCATATTGGGGTTGTAGAGGTTCGCACCCAAAATGGGCTTGTCATGCGCCCCTTAATTAAACTGTGCTTTCTTCCAACGGAGCACTCTTCGAGCACAACGCTCTAACTTATATACATTTCCCTTGTATTATTAACTTTCCGCTTACCATCCGCTGTATCCAATTACTTCTCGTTTCTCTCTCTGTTCTTTACTTCCAGGACGACCCATAATGGCATCGAGACCGGCATGCCCACTGGCTCTCACGGCAGAGACCGACAACTGCCTTCATTGTCGGCTCTGCCACCGCCACCACGTGCTGCGGACCTGCCCGGCCTTTAAGGCGATGCGGCCGCCGCAGCGTGCAACAGTGGCTAGGGCCCAGGGCTATTGTTTTAATTGTTTAGCCCTCACGCATACAACGGGGGAATGCGACTCCCGGGGGTCGTGCAAAATTTGTGGCCTGGCCACCACACCCTCTTGCAGGAGGGACCGCAAGGTCGACGTGGGCAGTACAAAGCCCCAACACAGAAAAAGCGAAACACGCAACCGTCGAGGAAGCCGAAACCCAAGAGAAAGCAACACGGAGAGAGGGAATTAACCTGCGCCTGTAGGGCTCAAAAGGTGCGCCCTGCAAACAAATCAGCGGCGACCCCCAAACATTTAAAGACAGCCAAGCGCACGATCGTGCGCACCCCCCAAGGCCTACAAACGGCGCAATGCCAGCGGCGCAATGCTGGTCGCGCCTTGGATACGACCATCTGCGCCCTGCAGGAACTGCAGAAGGTGCTTACTAGCACCTCCCTGCAGGGCGGGCAGGATGTTTAAGCAGCCTGCATCACAATAATTAGACGGCGGCTCGCGCCATCCTTACGCGCAGCCGTGCGCGGCGAAGTGGAAGGCACCAACCTCAACAAACGACCACTGCCATCGTCGTCAACAATAATTGCACGAACCAGTCAAGCATTATCTACCGGAAATCGTGAACGCGCTCCATGTCTTTACATATTTATACTTTTATTTATATATATTTATTTTGGATACGAATGCGTTGTTAAAAGTGAATAGTTAAAGTTTGCATTAATTTCGCTGTAATTAAGATCAGTGAAGATAATTTTGGATAAAAACTAATTATTGTATAATAACAAAGAAAGTGAATTTGGAAAATTATAACGTTTTCGGAAAAAACTAAAACAGACCTTTTTATTTAGTGAAGTAGTGCAGCAAAGAAAGACCAAGTGAGTATTCACCTTTATTCAAACGTAAACCCAGATCTTAACGATCCAATTAACAAACATTCCCTCACCTTCTTCGAATTCAGCTTCAGATCTTAACAATCAAATCATGGCAACACCTGAGGAAAAGAGAATTTTCATTAGCACATGTGCTAATTCTATTAGAGAAAACTACAGTGGTGATCCTCTTTCACTTGAAACTTTTATAGATAAAATTGAATTACTTGAACAATTCGCTACTACAGATTTAACTGGTACTTTTATAGCGTTCTTAAAATCAAAACTGGAGGGTAAAGCCCGTGAAGCAATACCAAGACAAGTAAATTTAGTTAATGAAATTAAAACAGCTCTACGTAGTAGGATCAAACCGGACAACTAGAAAGTTTTAGCAGGGAGAATTGCAGCGTTGCACGTTAGCAATAACAATTACACAGATTTTGCAAAAAAATTTGAAGATTTAGCTGACTCGCTTGAGCGGTCTCTTATTATTGAAGTGATCACTCAAGCGAAAACTCATGAAATGGCAGTCGAACAAACTGTTAACGTGTGTCGTTTAAACGCAAAATCAAATTTAGTCAAAACCATTTTAGCCTCAACGGCCTTTACTGATCCGAAAGACGTAGTAGCGAAATTAATTGTAGAACAAAATTACGAAGTAACAGAGCGCCAGGTTTTAGCTTTTCGATCACGTGGTAACAATACATTCAGAAATTCACGTGGTAGTTATCGAGGTTTTTACCCAAATCATAGCTATACTGGTTATAGAAACAATAGTTCATTTGTACACAATAGCAACCGTAACAATAATTAAAGATATCGATATGACAATAGAAATAGAAACCAAAATAGTAACAACAGTAATACGCGTTCAAATTCAAATTCAAACTCAAATAATAGTAACAATAGAGGTAACAATTCAAGATCGTCAAACGGTAGAGTTAGAAACGCAAACGTTCGCGCTTTAAACGCGAGTGCCCGTCAGGAGCGAACACTGGGGGAGGACGAACTAACCGAGTAAGCGAATTTCCCTCACCAATAGGCATATATTGTTTAAATTTAAATTACTCAGATTTTATAGAATTACAACTTAACGAGTCACAAAAAATTTGTTCTTTCTTAGTAGACACTCAAGCAGACATTTCATTAATAAAAATATCATGTATAGACAGTAATATCTCATTAAACACAAACGACATTATTAACATTACCGGTGTCACTTCAAATTCAGTTTCGACTTTAGGTAAAATTACCGTAAATCTAAATTTTTCAAACTTTTCTCTTAAACATACTTTACATGTAGTAGATGAAGACTTTAATATTCCATCCGATGGCATATTGGGTAAGGATTTTCTGAAAATTAACAAATGCATTATTAGTTATGAAAGAAATAGTATTTCCTTTTGGGTAGGTAATGAAAAAGTCGCGATAACGGAACAGAAAGCGAAAGATGTGAAATATTCAGACTTTTTGATTTAGAAGATTCACCCGAGCCACTTTTCGTGGACTCGCAGGAAATTGAAAAAGGCGTTTTCATAGCTAGGTGCATTGTTAATTCCAGTAACCCAATAATAAACACCACGGATGATGTCAAGTATGTGAAAAGAAACAGCATTCGGACAGAAAAACTTTCAAATTATAATGTTTATACAATTAACAAGACAGAAACAGAAGACAAACGTACGAAAAAACTTATTTCAATTTAAAAAAATCAAATAACTCAACATGCTCGTAGTAAATTTATTGACCTTTGCAGAGATTATGCCGACATTTTCGCTCTTGACACGGACAAAATGACTTTAAACAACTTTCACGAGCAAAAATTAAGACTGACAGATAATGAGCCGGTATATGTTAAAAATTATCGATTGCCATTCTCTCAACGCGAAGAAATAAATCGCCAAGTAAATAAATTGTTAGACAACGATTTGATTGAACCCAGTTATTCCAATTACAATAGTCCTTTGATCGTAATCCCAAGGAAGGATACTAATGATCAAAAAGCTTATCGTATGTGCGTAGATTTTCGCGCAGTGAACTAGAAACTCATTGTTGATAAATTTCTACTAGCTAGAGGTAACGATATTTTAGACAATCTTGGCAGGGCAAAGTATTTTTCCGCATTATATCTTTTTTCGGGATTTCATCAAATCCCCTTGCATCCCGACTCACGTCACATTACGTCTTTCAGCACTGACTGAGGTGCATTTAGATGGAAAGTACTTCCATTCGGTTTAAATATAGCACGAAATTCATTCTCACGAATGATGACAATAGCTTTTTCGGTTATACCACCCAATGTCGAATTTTTATACGTCGACGATATTATCGTCATAGGTTGTAGTGAAGCACACCATACTAAAAATCTTTCAAAAGTTTTCAATACTTGTAGGTCTTTCAATCTCAAACTTAACCCAAATAAATGCAACTTTTTACGACCCGAAGTTACATTTTTAGGTCACAAATGTTCAGCTAAAGGTTTGTTGCCAGACGACTCCAAAACAAACGCAATTAAAAAGTATCCGAAACCGACTGATGATGACGCGGTACGACGATTTGCATTTGCAAACTATTACAGAAGGTTTATACAAAACTGTGCGTCTCTGGCAGTGCCTCTAAATCTATTAAGTAGAAAAAGAGTTGCATTTGTATGGGATGTAGATTGCGAAAGGGCATTTTTATCTTTGAAAGCAGCTTTACTTTCACCAAAATTACTTCAGTATCCAGATTTTACTAAACAATTCATTATTGCCGTTGAGGCTTCCACAACCTTCCACAACCACAATTTGTTTCGCTTCTACAGCATTTAATAAAGCCGAACAGGAAAAAACAATTATAGAATTGGAACTCTTAACTATTTACTTTGCAATCGAGCAATTTCGACCATACGTTTATGGCACCAATTTTATTGTAAAGCCAGATCATATATCTCTAGTATACCTATTCAACATGAAAGACCCCTCTTCAAACCTTTCGAGAATAAGGCTAGAACTAGCCGAATATAATTTCACTATTGTATATATTAAAGGTAAATCAGACGTTGGTGCTGATGCACTAACGCGTATTACAATCGATGCGATTAAGGAATCGAACAAACAAATTTTAGCAGTACAGACAAGTTCAATGACAAAACGGCAAAACGACAATAACCTTCCTAGGAAAACAGACAAAAACGACGAAAAACAACTTACTTTACATGTCTACGACAAATTTTCATTTCATTTTTCAAAAAAGATTCCACGAATAAGATCTGAAATTACGTATGATTAAAATAATAAGGCGCGTGCAGGTGGCAACGCAGGCCCACATCACTGACATCAAAAATGATATATTTATATTTCTTTATTTCAGTCTATGGCATTTAAAGCCCTTACAGACTAGATAACAATGTGAAATTAAAATTAGATAATTATTTAATAGTATAGTACATAAGTTGAGTATAGACACAATAAAACTTACATGCTATGAAGAGATTGACCAGCACATTTATCTGTTTGAAAAGATATCAGTAAGTATTGTTTTAAAAGTAAACTTAGAAAGAGCGAAATCAATAGCTGAAGAATCAGCGATGCGATTGAAGTCGGTCATAGCTCTAAGCAAAGGTGCGTTTGAGGCATAGAGGGTTCGGACACAATCCGTATAGAAAATAGGTATATTACGAAGAGGCCTTATAGGGATATGGAATCGGAGACTACTGAGGAGACAAGGTGCATCAACTACACCATTAATGAAGTCATAAACAAACGTGAGCGATAGGACAGTTCTTCTGCATTCCAGGGACTCTAATTTGATAAGTGAGCACCTGGATTTATAAGATGGAATCGGTTCAGAAAAGTTCATCGAGCGCAGCGCGAACCGAACAAACGCTTTCTGCACACGTTCAAGCCTAACAATATGGCATTCATGATACGGCCTCCAAATAAAACAGGCATATTCCAGCTTCGAACGAACTGGTGCAGTGAACAATAACTTGAGGGTGTGGGATCCGTGAAGTCTGTGCGGGAACGCCTAATAAAAGCCAGAAGTGAATACGCCTTAGCAATAGTAGAATTTATATGAGTCGTGAAAGAAAATTTCGAATCGAAGACAACACGCAAGTCCTTTATCTCGTTAAGAGTTGAGAGGTGGGTACCATCGAGAGAGTAGGAAGTGGGAATGAGGCCACGTGATTTAAAAAAGCTTACAAGAAAGCATTTGCTAACATTTAGTGGCAAGTTGCATTTTTATCACGTCGTCTGAGTTTGCGATGGTATTAAAAATCTTTAGGTCATCACCGTATAATAGAGTGCTGGAAGCAGGTGGAAATATCGATTATAAAAATTACAAAAATTACAGACAATTATTATAAATTTGGACATTCAAGTGAACACTCAAACAAGTGCGAGCAAATTAAAAAAAACTAAAATATTTTTAACCTGCCGTGAAAATCTTGTCAAGATCAATTGAGAACTTTGGACGCTAATGGATTCACACACGCAGACCCATACCGTAGCAGGGCACAGTACACTAAATTTTTACTGCATTTTGAGTTCTTCAAAACAAACAATAGAAAATATCGATGTGACAAGTGCAGTGTAATGAAAAGAAAAACTTTGCAAAAGGTAACAACAACACAAACACCTGATAACAATGCGCCGACGACGGTGGAACGCGAGCAAAACAGAGAAAGAGAGAAAGAAGTGGTAAAAACAACAAACAATGATTTAAATGAAAGCAAAGTAACTCCTCATCTCTTATATGAAGAGATACTTAGCTTAAATCAAATGAACTTGAAATTTCTCACAACAATACATCAGCTAAAGGGAGAGAACATAGAGCTAAAAGTTAAAATTACTAAGCTCGAGTGCAAATTGAACTATAAAGAAAATATTATTAAGATAGTGGGAGTGACATTTACCAATAACGAAAATGCGAAAGAATGTGTAGGCAAAACCTTCAGTGATGTATTAAATGTTGTTGTTTCTGAAGATGAATTGAGGAATTCAAGGCGAATCTAATTTGATGCAAAATATCTGCGTAAAATTTAAGTCACTCAGGACTAAAAATAAAATTATGATGGCCAAAAGGACTGCTAAGAGGAAACTAAATACGTCATTATATACGAACTCTAAGTCTAGCAAAAGAAATATTTTTATAAATCATTGTTTAACAAGTTTAATCAAGCATTATCTTTGGCTGACAAAAAGGTGAACAAGTAAAATAATTTTGAGCATTTGTGGTTCAACAATTCCATACTGTTTATGAGAAAATCCGAAAATGGGAGCTGTTGTGATAAAAACGTTTGCATATCAGCTTTTTATACTCAGCTGAGCAGAGTTCACCGAGTATATTAATTTTGTTCGCATAACGGTACCCGCTTAACGGTAACGGCTTAAACTAATCGAGATAGATATAGACTTCAATATATCAAAATGATCTGGGCTTGAGAAGAAATTCATTTAGCCATGTCCGTCCGTAAACACGATAGGTTAGGTTGAACTGGCCGGTTCCGTAAACACGGTAACTTGAGTAAATTAAGATACCTCAACTTAATGAAATTTGGTACGTAAGTTCCTGGGCACTCATCTCAGATCGCTATTTAAAATGAACGAAATCGGACTATAACCACGCCCACTTTTTCGACATCGAGGATTTCGAAAAATTGAAAAAGTGCGATAATTCATTACCAAAAATGGATAAAGCGATGAAACTTCATAGGTGGATTGACCTTATGACGCAGAATAGAAAGTTAGTAAAATTTTGGACAATGGGCGTGGCACCTCCCACTTTTAAAAGAAGGTAATTTAAAAGTTTTGCAAGCTGTAATTTGGCAGTCGTTGAAGACATCATGATGAAATTTGGCAGAAACGTTACTCCTAATATTATATGTGTTCCAAATAAAAATTAGCAAAATCGGATGACAAACAAGCCCACCTAAAAAAAAAAAATTTAATAGTCAAATTTTATCAAAAATTTAATATTTTACAGTATATAAGTAAATTATGTCAACACTCAACTCCAACATTTGTCTACAAAGCTCCTAGCTGAGTAGGTAATGTTCGGTTACACCAGAACTTAGCCTTCCTTACTTGTTGTTTTTGTCATTTTTTTATACTCAGCTGAGCAGAGCTCACAGAGTATATTAATTTTGTTCGCATAGCGGTACTCCGTAACGGCATAAACTAATCGATATAGATATAGACTTCTATATATCAAAATGTTCTGGGCGAAAAAAGAAATTCATTTAGCAATGTCCGTCCGTCCGTCCGTACTTATGTCCGTTAACACGATAACTTAAGTAAATTTTGAGGTATCTTAATGGAATTTGGTATGCAAGATTTTCGGCTCTCATCTCAGATCGCTATTTAAAATGAACCAAATCGGACTATAACCACGCCTACTTTTTCGATATCGAAAATTTCGAAAAACCGAAAAAGTGCGATAGTTCATTACAAAAGACAGATAAAGCGATGAAACTTGGTAGGTGGGTTGATCTTTTGACTCAGAATAGAAAATTAGTAAAATTTTGCACAATGGGCGACAAACCATGCGCTTGCCCGACTGTCTCAATAAGTTTTTCTTCCATTTATCCATAAAGACAGTTACTTTAAATAAGTTCAACAAATTCAGTTCAGGTTCGTACATATACTTACGAGTTTTTTCGCAATTTGCAATCTTTTATTGAATTTAGAAATTTAGGACATTAAAAGAAAATTATTTATAGATACTTCAAAAGATGTCAGGAGTGTCAACCAATTAATTGAAAATTATTTTGTTTAACTTGCGTGTTGCCGTTACGCTGCCTATGTTTTGATGAAACTTCATAAAATTACATGTGTAAAATCAGCTGTTGACGCAAAGCAAGTGCCAAAACGACGCGAAAGTCGACTGTGTTTGAGCCTTTGGGTTCTAAGAAATTATAACACAATTTTTTAATACATTTGAATTTTTTTTGCTGCAAGAAAAGCAAATAGCTTCAGATATTTTTCAGAATCCATTACTGCTTAGGCAACAAAAACTTTGAAGGAGCTTCTAGGGATATTGGAGAATTGCTCAGTGGTAATTTTTTTAGCCAAAAGTGCAATATGTGCAGCAATAATTAAGACTAGTATCCCTGTTCGACCAACTTTTATTTTTTTCAACTCACTCTATGCATCCAGTGCATTAAAGCGTTAATAGTTGAGCAGTGAGTGGAAAAATAGCAGCCTCACTCAGTAGAAGTGGTAGTAAAGCTGAAAATAATTTCACTATAATTTAAAAGTTGTTGGTGAAAATACTTTTAGCTTCAGCTTAGTGCACAAACATTTTTGTTCTTTATTTTGATTAAAAACAGAAATCTTTCAATATTTTGCACTATTTTTAGTTTGGTGCCGAAATCTTTCCTACGACCGAAGTGAGTGATAATGACCAAAAAGGCTTCAGTAAAATTTGTAAGTAGTAGTGAAGAAAGGCTGCACACTATGATAAAAAAAATTACATGCACATTCATTTTTCAAATTTTATGTAATTCCTAAGAAAATATAATGGACCCAAACCCTTAAACTACGCATATAGATTTTGAGATATATATCACCAACATAGTTAGACTAATAATAAATATTGTGGGATAATATGTGGAAGCAAAGAATACCGCAGAAAAAGAAAGAGGCAACCGATAGAAAGTTAAATGAAAAATACGAAGAAATGAAATAAAATAAATTGAATTAAAAGAATATAAGATAAAATAAAATAGAAGGAAGTAAAATAAAATTAAAAAAACACTAAAAAATATAACAAATTTAAATAAAATGCTTAATTATATAAAAAAAAATTAAATAAAATAAAATATATTGAAAATTATGTTAGAACAATATATTTATATCGGTATGTTTTATAAAATATTAACTTACTCGATTATTTCCGTACATTGCGTTTTTTCTGGAGCAAATTTAATCAAATGGCAGCCGCGAGCGCTTATACATTTTGACCTTAAACCAAAAATATTTTTTGACATTTTTTTTAAATGGAATTTTCAGACTCAGTCAGTTGCATTTATATAAAAATAAAACAAGGTGACAAAAGAATATTGTAATAATTGAAATAATTGAATTTGGTGTAGTGCCAATTAAGCGGCAACAGATGGAATTGACTGCCATTGAAGCGGCAGCCGATTGAATTCTTTATTAAAAAGTTGTTTCTTTTATACAAAATTTCTATAAGTTAAAATACCTACTTACACTAATACTTACAATCTAAGTGTATTACATACATATACCTTCGGTTCCCTGGGAACTGCATTCTAAGCATAAATAAAATCAGCTGTGGTATCTGCAACGCAAGCATAAACAAATCATGTTAATAATTTGTATACAGGTAACGCCTTTTTGCAAGCAAGCTAAGGTTCAAGTTACCAGACGGTGCACGGCGTAGTTACCGTGGCGTGTAGAAAATATATGTTTGTACAAATGAATGAATGTGTCAATGAATCTCAGGCCGTATCAAAGCGAGCCAAAATATATGTATGTACAAATGTATTAATATGTATGTAAGAGTCAATGCATTTTAAGACATTCCAAAACGGGTGGAAATATATTTTTGTACAAATGAATGTGGGAATTTATTGTAAACATCCAGCTGAGAAAGAAGAAGATACTCAGTAAGAAGCATAAGGACGTAGAGGAAGATTAAAGACGTAGAGTAAAACGAAAGCGTGTTCATAATTAAAGAGCGAAAAGAGCGAGAAAGACGAAAGACGAAAAGCGAAGCTGTTAAGACGAAAATCGAAGCTAAGAAGAGTTTGAAGACGACAAGCAAGCCGTAAAGACGTTCAATTTAATTAAAATTCACTGTATACATTATTAAACTTTGTTAAAATACAATTAATCTCATTAAATATAACTAAATCCTACATTTTTGGGGGCTCGTCCTTATACACAAAGTGAAATGGCTTGCCTCAACGATTTAATATGTGAAAATCTACGTGTGTGCAAAACAACAAGCATAATTGCGTTGCATAAATTCGTTTTTGGCTATGAAGGTGACCGAAATAATCGTCGACGGTTGCGTACTTTTGCCGGTTTTAATTTCGCGGAGCACAGCGCAGAATACAACGAAAAAATTAAATATATTGAAGGAAATTTGACTCAGGCGGACTTGGTGTCAATTTGTAATGTTTTAGGCATAAGCCATAATAATAACGAGTTGGTGGTTAGCATTTTTCGCAACCTGCAAGAAGGTAATTTGTTAAAATACGAAGTACCCGATGCTGACGCCAACGCCGACGAATAGAGCGACGACAAAACGTATGAAGAGTCTGGAAGCGCAAACAATTTTGCAGCAGATAATCGGTTTGTTACACCATTAAAACATGTGCATAGCCAAGCAGCGCAACTCGGTAATGTCGGTGACGTGAACAGTGGTAACAGCGGCAGAGAAATTGTAGACGTTAATGATGGAATGATGACTGCACGCTTTGCCATCAGTTTTCGTGACGTAGAGGATAGCATTCGTAATTTTGATGGTAAAAACTCAATTCCTGTGGAAATCTGGATAGAAGAATTCGAAAATCAAGCTGACTTAATGCGATGGAGTAACTTTCAACGTTTTCTTTTTGCGAAAAAGGCATTAAGAGGTATCCCAAAATTGTTCGTTGCAAGTGAACGAAATTTGAATTCGTGGAGCGCACTGAAAACAGCGCTGTTGTCAGAATTCAAAGCAAACGTTTCTAGCAAGCAGATACACGAAGCACTCTCTCAAAGCAAACGCAATAAAAACGAATGTGTATTTGAATTTTTTTACCGATTAAAAGACATTTCATCTCGCGGGCATATCGACGACGATGCACTAATTCAATATGTGATAGACGGAATAGACACAAAAACAACAAATAAAACAATTTTATACGGTGCAAAAAATTTGAGCGAATTTAAAGAGAAGTTAAAGATGTGCAAAAAGATAATTGAAAAAGAAAAATGTAGCACAGAAAACACAGTGCGCAGTGAAGAGTATGTAAAGCGAAAACAAAAGGAATTAATATGCTATAATTGTGGTGATAAAGGGCATGTATCGAAGAATTTCCAAAATAAAGAAAAAGGAACAAAGTGTTTTGTTTGTAATTCAGTTGGGCATATCACAAAAAATTGTGATGTGAAGAAAAAAATTTACCTAGTAAGAAAAGTGAACACAATACGAAAGGCAAACGAAATGATGTTTAAAACCATACAAGTTGGTGAAAAGAAATGTGTAGCACTGATTGATACGGGCAGTAGCGCGAATATAATGAGTTTTGATGTTTTTAAACAATTAGACAACGTAAAATTGAACGAATGTACAGTGCAGTTGCTAGGTTTTGGCAAAACCAGTAATGTTAAGCCATTGGGTCAGGTAAAGCAGACCATTACAGTAGACAATGAAGTGTTTGATATAAATCTTTTTGTTGTAAATGCCGAATATCTTGACGTTGATGTTATTATTGGTGCGGATTTTTGTTTAGTCGCAGAACTAACAATTAATTCGTCGGGAATAAAAATAAGCAAAATATCTAATGACAGTTCTAATGAAGAAATATCTGTGGTTAGTATAGACGTAGCTGGTTTGTGTGAAAACATTGATATTTTCGCGGCCACGTAGAATGGCGCTAACCGAGCAAATAATTGTCGATGACCAAATCGAAGAGTGGCTGCAAAAAGGTATTATTGAAGAGTCAAGCTCTGAATTTACTAGCCCTATAGTACTTGTTAAGAAGCGTGATGGTACATCGCGGCTTTGCGTTGACTTTCGCAGAATGAACAAGGTAATTGTAAAAGATCATTTTCCTTTACCCCTTATAGAGGACCAATTAGACAGGCTACAAAAAGAAAAAGTTTTTAGTACGATAGATCTTAAGAACGGCTTTTTCCATGTCTCCGTTGAGGAATCAAGCCGAAAGTATACATAGTTTTTGACGCAGAACGGTCAATATCAATTTCGTAAGGTGCCTTTTGGACTTTCCAATTCCCCTAGCGTATTCCAATGGCATGTGAATGCTGTTTTCCGTCATCTAACGCATAAAGGCATCGCTTTGCCATACGTAGACGACGTAATCATTCCCTCAAAAAATGAAGAAGAAGCTGTAGCAAATCTTAAAGAAGTCATCGAAACGTGTAAAGAATTTGGTTTGGAACTAAATATGAAAAAATGTAGCTTTTTGAGGACGCGTATTCAGTTTCTTGGTCACATTATAGAGAACCAAAAGCTTTATCCATTGCCGGAAAAGACTGAAGCAGTGGTAAAATTTAAAATGCCGCAAACGTTAAAACAGTTAGAAAGTTTTTTGGGTTTGACCGGGTACTTCAGAAAGTTTATTCCGAACTATGCAATAATTTCGAAACCATTATCTGATTTAACTAAAAACAATGTAAAGTTTTCCACGGGTGCTAAAGAAGAGGCTGCAGTTAATATTTTAAAGAAGTTACTTACAGAAAATCCGGTGCTGACTATTTTCAATCAATCGTACGAAACTGAAGTGCATACAGATGCTTCTATTGACGGATTTGGTACAGTGTTGCTGCAGAAATCACCAGACGACAACCAATTACATCCTGTATATTTTATGAGTAAAAAAACAACAGAAGCGCAACGAAAATATACTAGCTACGAATTGGAAATTTTGGCAGTGATAGGAGCTCTAACGAAATTTCGTGTTTATTTACTGGGAATACATTTTAAATTAATTACCGACTGTAATGCTTTTGCAAAAACGCTAGAAAAAAAGAGTTTGTGCACCAGAGTGGCACGTTGGGTTCTTTTTCTAGAAGAATATAATTACACAGTTGAACATCGTGCTGGCACACGTATGAAGCACGTTGATGCTCTAATCAGATACCCTGTAAAGAATATAGTAGTAGACAGTACCTGTATTGGTATTAAAGAAGCACAAGATCGTGACGAAAACATTAAAGCTTTAAAACAAATTTTGAGCAATGGGGCAAATTACCATGAAGATTATTTCCTTAAAAGTGACATTCTTTATAAGTTAGTCAAAGACGTTGGGTTGTTGGTAATTCCCAAATCTATGCAAAGAAAAATCATAGGCAACACACATGACAGAGGTCATTTTGCAGCGAAGAAGACTAAAGAATTAATATCCAAGACGTTCTACATACCATGTTTAGATGAAAAAATACAAGATTATATAGCTTTTTGCATCCCATGTATAATGACTAATCGTAAACGGGGAAAACAAGAGGAATTTTTGCATCCGTTACAAAAAGAAGACGTACCTTTGTATACGTACCATATCGACTTTTTAGGCCCATTAGAGTCGACGCACAAAAACTACAAGCACATCTTGTCAGTAATTGACTCTTTCACAAAATTTTGCTGGTTATATCCAACGAAGTCTACCACATCGAATGAAGTAATACAGCGGCTTAGCAATCAAAGTACGACTTTTGGTAACCCAACATACATCATTTCAGATAGAGGATCTGCGTTCACCACTCAAGATTTTATCAAATATTGCGACGATGAAGGAATAAAGTTGGTTAAAACGACGACAGGCCTACCAAGGGTAAATGGCCAAGTTGAAAGGTTGAATTCTGTAATAATCTCAGTTCTCTCTAAACTCAGCATAAGCGACCCGACCAAGTGGTACAAAAAAGTTAACAAAGTACAGCAAGCGATTAATTCGACATATTGTAGAAGCATTGATACGACACTGTTTGAACTTTTAATTGGCGCAAAGATGCGAACTAAGGAAGATTTGCAGTTGCAAGAGTGTATCAAGAAAGAATTGTTGACGACTTTTATTGACGATCGCAAAGATTTACGAACAGCAGCAAAAACTAGTATTTCAAAGATACAAAACGAAAATATTAAAACATACAATCTACGACGCAAGACGCCAAGGCAGTATAGAGTTGGCGATGTAGTAGCCATAAAGAGGACGCAATTTGGTAGCAACCTTAAACTTAAGCCAAAGTTTTTGGAACCCTATAGAATTGTAACAGTGAAGCAAAACAACTCATATGATGTGCAAAAAATTGGAAACAACGATGGTCCAAGAAATACAACGACTTGCGTAGAATACAAAAAACCATGGTCTACGTACAAAAACGACGAAGATGGCGACGAATCATTCGGGCCGAATGTTTAGTCAAAATGGCCGAATGTGGGAATTTATTGTGAACATCCAGCTGAGAAAGAAGAAGATACTCAGTAAGAAGCATAAAGACGTAGAGGAAGATTAAAGAAGTAGAGTAAAACGAAAGCGTGTTCATAATTAAAGAGCGAAAAGAGCGAGAAAGACGAAAGACGAAAAGCGAAGCTGTTAAGACGAAAATCGAAGCTAAGAAGAGTTTGAAGACGACAAGCAAGCCGTAAAGACGTTCAATTTAATTAAAATTCACTGTATACATTATTAAACTTTGTTAAAATACAATTAATCTCATTAAATATAACTAAATCCTACATGAATGAATAAATTAATGAGTGAATGCTACAATATAATATAAAATAAAAAAATAAATAATAAAATAAAGTAAGATTTTTGTTCTAAAATGAGCATAAAATCTGGAAATGCAGAAACCTTTTGGGACAAATTTCCCATAGTTGTTATAAATAAATTTGGTCAGTTTCATCAAAAGGTAACTCGATAATTGGGCCCGCGGGGGTTTCGGTCGCCTACCGGGTGCCTCCTCAGGTGGTGGATAGAGGAACGCTTCCCAAAAGACGGGAGGTACTGAGTATATTAAGTATTCAGGGCGAACCAAAACGAGCAATCCAGTGGAAAAATGGGAATGTGTTGCTCTAAGGGCAACACATCCCAAAGTTCGGGTGGAATGGCGATAGGATGCCGCCCTAAAATACCCCATCAAGCATCCACAGGATCGAGACCAGTAAGATCTTGTTGACTAGAACTGGAAATATGATTTTGATATGATTGCTACGTGCTGGCGATGACGATATTCTACTACCTTAATAAGCAAGGATGACACCTTTCCGAAACGGCTCGTAGGTTAATATCGTCACCTTCTCCGTCTCGTTAAAACCTTGTCATGTCTTCATGTACGTTTGAAGCAGGTCGTCATTAAGTTGGTGGTGCAGGATCAGTTGAGACATCTCCTGACAAATGCTGCATTCTGCCTCTGTACGCAGACTCCCATAAGGACCTGTCTCAACCCACGCGTGGCCTCCCTGCTTTTGCAAAGATAACCACGGGAATTGAAGACGGCGACTGCACATCGTGCGGAGATAGCGGCTTGAAGCGTAGACCCAATAGAGCAAACGAACAACAAAAAAAAAATAACAAACGCAGATAAAAGTAGAGAAAGCGAGAAAGGAAGGGCGATGAAGCGGTGTTTAAGCAGAGCACTAAAGTGCTGAGATCGCCGGTTTTAACAACCCCCAATAAAGCGACCTTATCGGTAATGCCCACACAAGGTGGCGGCGGAAACACAGCCGCGCGACAACCCCAGCCAGTCAACACCTGCTAATGCAACGGAAAAAGTGCCGGTAAGCTCACACAGTGTCGTTGCACAGCACGCTGTTGGGAAGGAGAAACGTGCGACTTCGCTAAGAGGCTCACTCTCATACATAAGCCTCGGAGGGAAGAGCCAAGACGAGCTGCTGGAGTACGCGGTATCTGCGCTGCGCGAGATGCAGGAAACCGCTCTCAAGCAGAAGATGGTGTCCAAGGACATAAAACCTGTATGGCTCTTCTCGAAGAAGCGTTAAGCTGAATGGGATCGTTAAGGGCCAAAAAGGTAGATGAGGGCAGAGAATCGGGCCGAAAAAACAAGAGGGCACGAACGAGCTCAGATTCCCATTCAGAAGATTTGGAAGCCAAAAAGAAACGAAATGGAGGAACAAATACGCTTTCACAAGGTGACTCCTGGTCCAATGTAGCGCGCCGGAAGCCGAAACAGCGGGCCCAGCCAGTCAAGCAGGCAATCCCGGTCCAAACTCCTAAAGCTCAAAAACGAGCGAGAAAGAGGAGACAAGCAGCAACTTCTGTGGTAAAACCTGTGGAACGCAAAAACTATGCCCAGGTACCAGAGGCCATTCGCGGCTAGCTCCGCCCTAATGACACAGGTACGGGGGTACGGTCAGTACGAAAACCCAAATCTGGTAACGTACTGATTGAAACAGCGCGCTGCAGTGACCAGACGGCCTTCAGAGCAGCTATAGGTAGTGCAGTAGGAGAGGTCGGTGAAGCACAACAGCTTTCCAAGCGGATGAAGTTGGAAGTACTTGTTATGGACTGTCTGACAACTGCAACAGAAATCCAAGACGCAATAAGAAGCGATGTCGGAGAAGAAGAAATTGCTAGACCTCTCCGTGTCTCTGTGTTCGCAGCAAACCAAAGAGAACATAAAATGGCGGAGAATATTGGCAACGTCCCACTTAAAAGAGGTAAAATTCCTATCGGATGGATACAGTGCCGCATCTGACAGCGAGCAGAAGTGCAACGCTGCTTTAGGTGTCTCGGCTACGGACACCGGAAGGCTGAATGCAAGGGTCCAGACAGGAGTAAGGCCAGCTGGAATTGTGGCCAAAGCGGTCACAAAGCTTCGGCCTGTGCCGCAGCTCCAAAATGTTACCTGTGTGATACACAGAAGCTCGATCATGCCCCTTGATCTGGAGAATGCAGCATTTTCCGAGCGGCACTCGCTGTTGCAAAGGCCAAAATCTCAATTCAATAATGATTAATTTTATCCAAGGCAACCTAAACCGGAGCAGGCTTGCTGATGAGCTCTACAACAGTAATATAAAGCTAACTGTGTTATCATCAGCGAACCTTATAGAACCCGAAATGATTGGCACATAGACAACACCGGCTCCGCCCCAATCTGGATAGCAGATGCAAACGCCAATATTGTGAATCGTGTTGCCGGACAAGGCTACGTCCGCCTAACTACTAATACCACAATAGTGAGCTGCTTCTTGTCCCCGAATGATCCCATTCAAATGTTCAGGGACAAGCTTTAACTTATTGAAGACGACCTGAGGGACTTAACTAGTAACCTGGTTGTGGCGGGAGACTTTAACGCAAGAGCCGTCGAATGGGGAATACCTCAGGCTAACACCCGTGGAAGGTTAGTCCTTGAGATGGCAGCCAAGCTCGGTTTGAACGTGCTCAACACTGGTACGACCCCTACATAGCGACGGCCAGACTTTGTATATTCGATCCCCGATATAATCTAGTGTTAGAAAGCCTGCTGCTTGCCGCTGCTGGATGGAGAGTCATAGAGGATCTGACTGGCAGCGATCACAACTACATCACTTTCCACCGAAACGATCCCGGCCAGAGGCAGATTCCGAACGGGCCACGCAGGACAATAGCATTGGACGCATCCAAGGTCGACTCTGCCACGTTCTCCGCATAAGTACTGGCGGATGCCCGACAGATAATTAACAACTCCTATGCGACGGAAGAGACGGTTGAAAAGACAGTGAGCTGTCTTCGCCACGCTTGCAATTTCTCTATGCCACGGAGAGGAATGTGGAGTGGTAAAAAGCAAGTATACTGGTGGAAAAGCGAAATCGCGGAGCTGCGAAAAATATTCCATAGGATGCGAAGGCTAGCAACCCGCGCGCGCTGCAGGCCTGAGGCTCTAGGAAAGTCAGAAGCGTAAAAAGGAGCGAAGAAAGCTCTTAGTGCTGCCATCAAGCAAAGCAAACATACGTGCTGGAAAGCGCTTTGAAGGAAGTGGATCGAGACCCCTAGGGGCAAGGATATAAGATAGTAATGAAGAAGTTCCGTTCGCCAAGCCAGCTGATGGACGAGAACCAAATAAGGAACATTGTGGATGTCCTGTTTCCCACCCAACCGCTTAGGGAGGACGGATACGTTACCCATGAAGACCGCAACGTGGACCCATTCCAAGTAGAAGAGCTTAAAACTGCCGTGCGAACTATGAAAGCACCTGGGCCCGACGGAATACACGCGGAGGCAATTAGGCTAGCTGCCAATAACTGCCCAGAACTTATGTTGACATGTACAACAAATGTCTCGTAGAAAGAACTTTCCCCACCATATGGAAGACAGCACGACTGGTTCTCATTCCAAAAGGGAAATGTTATCCCAACTCTCCATCCTCCTACCGTCCCCTATGTATGTTGGACACAGCAGGGAAATTGATGGAGAGTCTCCTGAAGCAACGCCTCACCAGAGCGTTACAGAACGGCGGAGGACTCTCTCACAGACAGCATGGTTTTCGGAGGGGGCACTCCACAATCGATGCCATAGCAGAAGTTATAGACGCAGTCAAAGAAACCGAGACAGCGTGACACAGAACAAGACCTATAGTGTTGGTGGTCACGCTGGACGACAAAAACGCTTTTAACTCGGCTAGGTGGGAGGACATGCTTGTGGCACTAGAAAGCACTTTCAAAGTACAGCAATAATTGTTAGAAATTTTAAGGGACTACTTAAGAGACAGGTGTCTAATATATGAAACCACTCACGGCCAAAAAAAGTAAAAATAACAGGTGGAGCCGCCAGGGTTCGGTACTAGGTACCGATCTCTGGAATATAACTTACGACAGTCTTCTTCGATAAGACATACCAGAAAGCACCTTCCTCGTTGCTTTTGCAGACGACGTGGCAGCTGTGATAACAGCACAGATCTGCGAGCTTACACAGCTAAAATTAAGCCAGGACACGCGTAATGTAAATAGGTGGATGGCTGAGCACGGTCTCCAGCTAGCAACAGCAAAAACAGAGATCGTCATCCTCAAAAAGAAACGTATTCCCACTACCAGGAACATGATGGTTTGGGGACCAGCCAATAGAAACACTCGCTAAAACGAAATATCTGGGAGTGAGGCTAGACAGCAAACTCAACTTCTCGGATCACATAAGAGGAGCCTGCGAAAGAGATGCGCGCACAATAGCGAATTTGAGTAGATTAATGGCAAACAAAAGTGGCCCAAAGCCATGCACAAAGAAGTTGCTTGCATCAGCCTCGGATTCTATACTCATATATGGTGCAGAAATCTGGGCGAACGCAATGAAATACCGGAAGAACCGAGTTGCCCTCACCTCGGTCCAACGCAGAAGGGCGCTGCGAATATCTTCGGCTTACCGCGCGGTATCGGCTGAAGCTGTCCTAGTCGTTGCGGGAACCATATCGATATATCTTCTCGCTGAGGAAAGAAAACAATATACGACAACGGATCGCAAGCAAGTAGAGCTGCTGTTGCCATGCACGCGCGAGAAGAATCGATCCGACGCCGGCAAGATCAGTGGAGCAACAGCATGGTAGGAAAGTGGACTAGGGAACTAATCCCTTAACCCATGGTTGAAGCAACCACACGGAGGGATAGACTTTTACCTGACCCAGTTTCTAACGGGACACGGTTACTTCCGCAAATACCTACACAGAATGGGTAAGGTTGATAACCCGAGCTGCCTGTACTGTGGGAAAATAGACGATGTACGCCACACCTAATTCGAATGCAGGCACTTCTCCGATCAGCGAAGGAGGGTAGAAGAAGTACTTGGCGACTTATCCCCGGGCAGTGTCATCAATAACATGACCTGTCGAAGAGACAGATGGGATACGGTCAGCACATATGTGAGGCGTATACTTACCAGTAAATGAGAAGACGGATGCCTAGCCCATTAGCGTGAGAGTAGCCATAGAGCTGACGTAGTGCGCACCCGTACCCGAAGTAATGCTAAACGCGGTCCCAGGTAGGGGATTTGCCGGGCCGTGGGAGGTTAGGTTTTAGTGAGTAGGCCTTCATGGAAGAAGGGAGTCCTACACTCGGAGGGTCTCGCAGTGAGGATTAAATATCCCGGCCTGTGCATAAAGCATTTCCTCCTTCCACGAAACACAAACAAAAAAATCGTTATTTGGTAGTTCATGTTTTTTCTGAAAGCAACTAAAATAAAAACCAATATTCTGGTAAATAAAGACCTATATATTTACGTGTTCAAAAAAATGGGCCGGTTAAAAATTACTTCTATTTAAAGTTTTTTTGTGCGCTACACAATTATTTTGGAGCAGACCAATATAGAATAAGTGACAACAATGCGGAAACAATATTTTATTCGAACTCATAATGAGTGAGAGAGTAGTTCTCTCACCGTTAGGCGCGTACGCATATGTATGCAGGTGAGTCATTTGAGCAACACGACTACGCATCTTTTCGAATGAGAGCAGGCTTACATAATAGCTTTGAGTTTTTGGATATTATATTGGAGCACTTAAAAAATGGGCCGGTCAAAATTTAATTCTATTTAAGGTTTTTTTGTGCGATAAAAATTATTTTGGAACAATTTTTTAGGATTTTGGTACAGTGACAACAATGGGAAAACCATGTTTTATTCGAACGCAAAATGAGTACGAGAGTAGTGCTCTTACCATCTGGCGCGTACGCATATGTATTTAGGTGAAACATTTGAGCAACACGACTACCCAGCTTTTCGAATTTTGAATTAGAGTGGGCTTACATAATAGGTTTGTGTCTTTGAATTTCAGAAAGACGCCATGAAAATGCTTTTGGGTAAGACAGTAAATTTCAACATTTGGAGAAATTCTTCGAATTTGCAAAAAACTTTTGCTATCAATTATAAACAAACAGAGATTATTTGTTAACAAAAATAGGCCTATGCAGTGTGGCTGATCCATACGAATCGGTTTACATAACTTGTATAAGGTTTTAATTATGTTAAATATGCGAAACAACTTGGAAATTAATTGATTGTATGAAAAATTTGTTAGCGTAAATAATATATCGATATTACGGTAATATACGGCCCACGCAATACGGAAATAAAAATATGTTAGAAAATTCAATATTAATATTTAATATACACGACATTTTCTGTTTATTCAGTTGCATTTAAATAATAATGAACTAAGTTGAAATTAAAGAATATATAATAAAATAAAATAATAAATGATAAAAAAAAGTTTAAAATACAATATTAAAAATTTAATATTATATTTTTGGAACAAATTTTTTTTTTTTTGTGTTGTGTTCAGTATAAGACGTACTTTATCTAAAATGAGCATAAAATCTGGAAAAGCAAAAACAGTTTGGGGAAAATTTGCCATTTGTTCTTATAAATAAATTTAGTTAGTTTCAACAAATGTTAACTCATTACACTGTGCAACAGCCGGCTGGGTATTGGACAAATACCACTTTTTTGTAGATATTGAGGCTTAAGTAGACAAAGTACTATCTCCGTTTTTCGATGTTAGCCTCCAAAAAGTAGATATCGGCTTTCAAAGTTCGAAATTCTACATTTCAAAATTTTATTTTTTTTAACGCGTTCAGCAGATTATAAAAGTAAAAATGTGGTCGTGGTCCGCCTTTTTCTTTTATTTGAATGGCTGAATTCTTTTTTGAAAAATTTTGTATGACAGCTATTATACGAGGTGAAAAGTCTTCGAAAATATGAAAAACCTTATATTTCCGAATTTTCGCAACCCATATAAAAAATCTTAATTCAGTGAAAGTGGTTTAATGGCCTTTACTTTGATATGCATATATTTAAAGAAAAATTTGGCAAAACCCCTGTTTAAGCAAAAAATTCCTTTTTTTACTAAAAGTTTATTTTAACCAACACAATTCCCAGCTGGTAAAACTACTGAATATTAAATAAATCATAAACATGCATTAAATGTGCAATTTTCAAATCAAAGCATGCGTTTTTATACTTAACAGTACTTATGTCCACTGTGGTTCCCAACAAATGTTGGTCATCAAGTGTGCGATGCTTTTAAAGTGAGGAAATGAGAACGGCTGAGATTAAGTACTATTTCAATAGCATCAAACATTTGATAAAAGTGTATAATACCAGCTCTAAAATAAAAAAAAATATCTGAAAAAGAATGTGAAGCAATTATGCAATCGAACTTTTGTTTCGTGTGCGCTAAATTTAGTATTAAAACAAGTAAGGAAGGCTAAGTTCGGGTGTAACCGAACATTACATACTCAGCTGAGCGCTTAGCTGCGTTGGTTTCGTAGATGGTTTTAAGTGGGTTTTAATTCCATATCGCATACGTTTGGGAAATATCGACCAAATTGTAGACCAAGGGTAAGGTTTTTTGGAACGATATTCCTTCATCCTTTGTCAACTAAGGGAAAATCACCATCTAGGAAAATGTACCTAGGGTAACCCTGGAATGTGTTTGTATGACATGGGTATCGAATGAAGGGTATTAGAGAGTATTTTAAAAGGGAGTGGGCCTTAGTTCTCTAGGTGGAAATCTTTTCGAAATATAGCCATAAATATGGACCAGGGGTGACACTATAATGTTTTTGTACGATATGGGTATGAAATGAAAGGTGTAAATGAGTATTTTGAAACGGAGTGGGCCTCAGTTCTGTAGGTGGACGCCTTTTCGAGTTATAGCCATAAAGGTGGACAAGGGGTGACTCTAGAATGTGTTTATACGATATGGGTATCAAATGAAAGGTATTAATGAATATTTTAAAAGGGAGTGGGCTTTAGATCTATAGATGGACGCCTTTTCGAGATATCGCCATAAAGGTGGATCAGGGGTGATGATCAGGGGTGACTCTATAATGTGTTTGTACGAAACAGGGATCAAATTAATTTTGGTTTAATTATGGTTTTATAAGGGAGCGGCCCTTAGTCGTATATGTGAAGGCGTTTCCGAGATATCGAACAAAATGTGGACCAGTGTGACCCAGAACATCATCTGTCGGGTAGTGCTAATTTATTTATATATGTAATACCACGAACATGGCAGAGATCCATGATTCCAAGAGCTTTTGTTTTCGCCCTGCAGAACTTTTTCATTTTCTTCTACTTAATATGGTAGGTGTCACACCTATTTTACAAAGTTTTTTCTAAAGCTGTATTTTGCGTCAAAAAACGAATCCAATCACCATAGTTCATCCATTTTTTCGTATTTGGTATAGAATTATGGCATTTTTTTTTAATTTTCGAAATTTTGATATCGAAAAAGTGGGCGTAGTCATAGTCGGATTTCGCCCATTTTTAATACCAAGATAAAGTGAGTTCAGATAAGTATATGAACTAAGTTTAGTAAAGATGTATCGATTTTTACTCAAGTTATCATGTTAGCGGCTGAGAGGAAGGACAGACGGTCGACTGTGTATAAAAACTGGGCGTAGCTTTAACCGATTTCTCCCATTATCACAGAAAACAGTTACCGTCATAGAAGCTATGCTCTTACCAAATTTCACAAGGATGTGCAAATTTTTGTTCGACTTATGTCATTCAAAGTGTTCTAAACAAATTAAAAGAAAAAGGCCGGAGCCACGCCCATTTTGAAATTTTCTTTTATTTATGTATTTTGTTGCTCCATATTATTACTGGTGTTGAATGTTGAGATAATTTACTTATATACTGTAAATATATACAATTTTTTGTTAAAATTTGACTTTTAATTTTTTTTTAAAAAGTGGGCGTATTCGTCATCCGATTTTGCTAATTTTTATTTAAAACACATATAGTAATAGGAGTAACGTTCCTGTCAAATTTCATCATGATATCTTCAACGACTGTCAAATTAAAGCTTCCAAAACTTTTAAATTACCTTCTTTTAACAGTGGGCGGTGCCACGCCCATTGTCCAAAATTTTACCAATTTTTAATTCTGCATCATAAGGTCAACTTATGTACCAAGTTTCATCACTTTATCCGTCTTTGGTAATGAACTATCGCACTTTTTCTGTTTTTTCGAAATTTGCGATATCGAAAAAGTGGGCGTGGTTATAGTCCGATTTCATTCGTTTTGAATATATGAGTTCCCAGGAACTTACATACCAAATTTCATTAAGATACCTCAAAATGTACTCAAGTTATAGTGTTAACGGACAGACGGACGGACATGGCTAAATGAATTTCCCTTATCGCCCAGATATATAGAAGTCTATATCTATCTCGATTAGTTTATGCCGTTACGGGGTACCGTTATGCGAACAAAAGTAATATACTCCCTGAGCTCTGCTCAGCTGAGTATAACAAGTTTGGTAAATACTACTCCAGTTGTAGAATCACTCTACACGCAGTTTTTTGATAAGCCGATTATAAAGGGCGAGTCATGGGCTCCCAACAAGATATGCCGAATCTGCTATGACCATTTACAAAAATGGCCTACCAAAGAAATTAATAAATTGCCCTTTGGAGTTCCTGCAATTTAGTATAAACCAGGTAATTATGTACTTAAATACAGTATTGTATATGACCATGATATAACTATTTTTTTTAGATGTACATAACAGAAGCACTTGTCATGTACATATATTTAAATTACCATATTGGTGAAAACCGGATAAAACGTCGCAAAAGAGAGTGCATTGAATTAGTGTATGTGCGACTGCCAAGACCACATAGCCATAACATTCGCGTCCTCTAGTAAGTCGTGAGAAAATCTGGATTCCGCCACTACATATAAAATTGGGACTAGTAAAAAAATTTATCAAATCATTCATTGAAACCAATGATGCCTCAAAAGCGTATCTGCGACAAATGTTTCCTAAACTTTCTTGCGCCAAAATTGAAGCAGGTTCGTATTTAAATTACATATTCACCAGCCTTTTATTTATAGGTTTTTATATATTTTAATACATGTTTAGGTATTTTTAACGGTCCGGACATTCCAAAGATTATAAAAAGCAGGATTTCACTAATACCTTAGGTACTAATGCTGCGATTACTTGGGGTGCGTTAAAGGTTGTTATTACTAAGGTTTTTGGAAATCAGCGTGACGACAATTTTCGAGAATATGTCAACAACCTGGTGGAAGCGTTTTCAAAAGCACACGTTCATATGTCTTTAAAAGTGTATTTGATGCATGCTCATCTCGACTGATTAGAGAGGCAACTTTCTACCGAATCCGATGAACAGGGAGAACGCTTCCACCAAACAGCTATACCAATGGGGTCTCGATACAAAGGCAAAAAACTAAACGCCATGATAGCTGATATATATTGGTGGCTAAAGATTGCTGAGGAAAGCGTGGACGAGGACGAGACAGAAATTGACGGTGACTAAAACCTTAATGGTGTAGATTAAGAAAATAATCTTGTTTCAAACAATATGTAAAATCGATTTAATTTCTCTTAGAGCAGAGAATGCTCGTGTTTTTAACGTGGTCAGTGCTCTAAAAGATGACAACAAAAAACTCTCGTTAAAATTTGATAGCTTGCACTCAGCTCTACTGGCGTTTCAGCGCGATATGGTAGAAAAAGACAATACAATTGCTTCCCTCACCGCGGAAATAAATTGTTTACGCGGCTCTTTTGAAGTCGCAGTTAAACAAGTCATGAGTAATGCCGATGTGTGGAACGGTAATCCCTCTCATCTGCCACCCACAACTAATGAGAGTGCTAACATATCAAATACTTCTAATACAACGAACGTTGTGACGTCAGTGCAAGAGAATGCTCGCTCGCCTGTTGCTGTTGATGCTGCTGCTTGTGCCATTACAATCACGTCGCCTAGTGTTGTGACGTCAGTGCATGCGGATACATTAAATAATAATGTTGTGACGTCAGTGCCAGTGAATGCCCAACCATCCGTACTATCGGCAAGTGCTTCTGCTTGCACTACTAAAAATTCAACGCCTAGTGTTGTGACGTCAGTGCCTATGAATCCGCAATCATCTGTAGTATCGATTAGTGCTATCTCAAATATTAGTACTGCAGCTGCTTGCACTACTAATACAACGGTGTCCAATGCTGTGACGTCGACGCCTCAGAGTGTTATTTCAACCTCAAATAATTCTCGCAATACGTATGCATCCATTATTACGGCTGTGCCAACGACGGGTATTTCGGCTTCTTCTTCATCCACTCATGCGTCTATTAAGGATGATGGACAGGGGGCAAATGTGTCTAAAACTCGAACTAAAATGAAAAATACTAATTCCCGAATTCTTATTAGAGGATGTAACGCATCGAGCGATCTGGTGGTTGCTGATCGTTACAAATGGCTACATATATCGTCTTTTTCGCCATCTGTAACTGAAGATAATATAATTGAATATGTGGCTAGGCAAGCTAATTTAAATAAAACCGCATTAAGTTGTACGAAGCTAGTAAAAAAAGATGTTGCGTTGGCAAATCTGAATAGAGTTAGCTTCAAGTTGGGAGTTCCTGAGTCATCATTTAACAAATTGCTCAGCTCCGAAATTTGGCCGACTAATGTTACGGTGAAGCCTTTTCAGTTTTTTCGGAAGGCTCACAAAAAGCCTCCTCGCACACAGTAGGGAGAAATCGTCCCTCTAATAAAAGCAGTAGCGACTTAAGGATATATTTTCACAATGTATCTGGCATGAGAACCAAGTCTGATCTTGTGTATAATTTTAGTGCGCAAATGGATTATGATATCTTTGTCTTCATCGAGACATGGCTCAATGAAAAATTTTTTGATAGTGAGTTCTTTGACCCAAATCTTTTCAATGTCTATCGCAAGGATCGGGATGCTGAGAAAACTGGTTGCATTCGCGGTGGTGGTGTTTTAATTGCTGTCAAGCGCCAGCTGCGTTCATTTTTATTTCCGCTCAACAATGACGACTCGCTACTTGACCAAATCTGCGTGTGTATAAATGGTTCTGGTTCTGGTGCGCATGGCTCCCTATATCTACTTGCCTCGTATGTTCCACCAGGCAGCGCATTTGATGTATACAAAGCACATGCTGATAACATAATCTCTCTTGTTTTACGAAACCTTAATGATAACCACCTCTGCGTGCTTGGAGACTTCAACCTTTGTAATATTCACTGGTCAACAAATAATTCTAGTTATGGTCTCACACCTAATAATCTTTCTTTGAATCACGAACTGTATTTCATTGATAATTTATTGAGTCTCAATTTAAAGCAAATTAGTAAAAGTGTTAATGCCCTAAATAGATTATTGGATCTAGTATTTATAAGTGACAACATTAATTGTGAAGTCAGCGAATGCTCTAATGCAGTTATTCCCAAGGATAGGCATCACCTACCCCTGGTCATTACTTGTAGTTTTTATTGTTATGCGTCGGATACTTCAGATAGCAGATTAACATTCAACTTCAATTCGTGCGATTTTCATAGATTTAACGATTTTTTAATGGAAATAAACTGGGACGAATTACTGGAGGGACTTGATACCTCTAACTGCTTCGCCACGTTCAAATCCACTCTATTTAGTCACTGTTTGGATAAAATTCCGGTAAAGCGAAAGAGGCCGTATAAACTTCCGTGGTATTCGAAAGAATTAAAAAAACTGAAGAACATAAAAAATAAATATTTGCGTAACTTCAAACGGTCAAAGAATCATATATTCTTTACTAAGTACAAGCACTATTTAAAGATATTTAATCATTTGGATAAGTTTCTGTACAACAACTATATTTATAATATTGAGTCGAATATTAAATCGAATCCTAAAACTTTCTGGAACTATATAAAGTCAAAAAAAGGCGGCTCCATTGTACCCTCTGGAGTTTTCCTTGATGATCAACCTGCGCGATCTCTAAGTGAGGCAGCGAACTTATTTGCTGAGTTTTTTAAGTCAAATTTTTCTCAGGATGATAATAATAAAGCGGTTGATTTTTCATTGGATGCCGTTAGTACCCTGAACTTCGGTACGCTTACTCTCTCCTGTGAGGATGTTAGTAAGGCTATTATTATACTTAAATCCTCATCCCAAACTGACGTTGATGGGTTTTCTTCTGTCTTGTTAAAAAACTGTCCAGCCTTGGTCTATCCGTTGACTCTGATTTTCAATAAATCATTATCATCTGGGACGTTCATCGATGATTGGAAGCTCACCTCGATTACGCCCGTTTTCAAATGTGGAAATAAGAACGATGTGCGTAACTATAGACCAATATCCAAGCTGTCCACAATCTCTAAAATTTTTGAGCATGCTGTGAATGCCAAGTTGAGTTTTGCTGTTAAATCCCTTATATCACCCAACCAGCACGGGTTTGTTGCTGATAGGTCCACGGTTTCAAATCTTGCTGTTTTTAGCGAATACTGTGTAGATTCTTTCTCTGCTGGACTACAGGTTGATTGCATTTACACTGACTTTTCCAAAGCTTTTGATAGAGTTCCTCACACAGTTCTGATAAAAAAATTAAGCTGTATCGGTTTTCATTCAACGTTTCTTTTGTGGATTCGTTCTTATTTAAGTAATAGACACTGCGTTGTTACCATTGATGGGAAAATGTCTAGTCCGTTCGTTGCGACTTCTGGCGTTCCCCAGGGAAGTATACTAGGCCCACTTTTATTTATATTATTTATTAATGACATCAGCAGTTGTTTTTCGTTTGCAAAGTGTTTACTTTATGCAGATGACTTAAAAATATTCTCAGCTATTAAATCGCAAGATGATGCCATAAAGCTGCAGGATGATATAAATAAGCTTCACCAATGGTGCCTGAACTCCTGTCTCTCTTTAAATACGCAAAAATGCTTCCAAATAGTTTATTCAAAATCAACTAACAATTTCTCTACAAAATACAGAATATTTAACTGTGAACTTCAATGTGTTGACGAGATTAAAGACCTGGGTGTCGTTTTTGACAAAAGGTTTTCCTTCATTAATCACATTAACTACGTAACATCGAAAGCATATTCTATGCTCGGATTTGTACGGCGCAATGCTTCAAAATTCTCAGACCCCTATACCTTTAAGCTGCTCTACACGTCATACGTTAGATCTCACATTGAATATGCTGTCTTCATTTGGAGACCAAGCAACCAAACGGCCATTTGTAGAATTGAGAGAATTCAAAAAATTTTTCTTAAATATGCCCTTCGCCCGTTAAACTTTTCGGAGCCGATTCCTTCCTACTCTGCACGTCTTTTACTTTTAAGCCTCAAGTCTTTGGAAAATCGTAGATCTATACTGTGCTTGTCATTCATGTATAATGTTATTAATGGCTACATTGATTGCCCTTATTTGCTGGAAAGGATTCGATTTAATGTTCCCCAAAGATCTCTCAGAAATTCCTTTCCATTTTATTACGATTATTTCAGAACGAATTACGCTGGTAATGCTCCCATTACGCGTGCTATTCGGGAGCTTAACTCAATAAGTAATTCCGTTGCTCTTGATTTTTCTATACAAAGAGCTGAATTTATGAATATTTTGAAGTCTGCTTTCTAAGTAAACCGATTACTTTTAGGCATAAGTATTTTTTAAATTTTTCTTGTATCATAGTCTGTAAGGATTAAAATTCATAGACTTAAACAAATAAATAAATAATTTGGGAAAAATTTAAACAACGTGACATCAGGATGGACAAGGCGACAGCTGTTTCGATTATACCTTGTAAATCTCTTCAAAGCACTTTCTCCCGGGAGTGGGAGTCGAAACCGCACTCCTACGATAGTTGAAATGGTTACAAACGCATTCAGCTACGGCATGCCTTAGTTGTTGTAAAGTTTTTCCCAATTGCCTTCTTTTGCATATTTTAATCTTTTACACATTGCATACTTCGTATGCAATTATGTGTTAAAGCTATGCTTGTTGGTACGTTGGTTTTCAAAGAAACTTTGGTATTGTTGCTGTTTTTGTTCTATTTATAGAACTACAACGAATTAACCAATTTTGTCTGTATGTAAAATCATTTGTAATATGTATATCTATATATATAAAAAGAAAGGCTAAAATGTGTGTTAGTTAGTCGCCAGTGCTTGAAGAGATGCGTCGGTCGATTTTGTTCAAATTTTCACGTAAGTTGCGTCTACCTCACGCGGTGGTATTAAATAGGTTTGGGTGCTATCGACGCACAAATCTAGGGTCTTGAAATCAAAACGTGGACCTGGGTAATCCTGGTATGTGCTTGTACAATATGGGTATCAAATGGAAGCTGTTTATTAGTACTTTGAGACGGGGTTTTTTGTACCCTGGGTGACTAGGGTTTCGAGATATAGGCCAAAACGTTGATGAGTGCTTTAGTACAGGGTAGTTTTAATACAAAAAGTAGAATTACTTTCCACTACCACTAAATTTTCTCCATACGTTCTCTCCTCTACATCCTCCCAACACTTGAGGAGGATGCTTTGTGAGCTTATATAGGGGTAGTGAGGCCAGATCACCGCACGCGGACTCGGAGTTTAATATGCGGAAATGAAAGGCTGGGTGAGAACTGTAATGGCGATATTGTAATGTAGTGCAGAAAACAGTTTTCCAACGGTTGTGCTGGCTATGTTAGAATATGCGAATGAATAAAATCTATGAGATTTGCTTTCAACGCCCGAGTTTCGCGGCAGAAAAAGAGGGCCTTCACAAGTCCCAATGAGCAGAAATTTATCGAGAACACAAATAAGTGCTCGCCAGTCTGTGCCTACGGAATTGCCAACCTTTTCCGGACAGCCGGAAGAATGACCGCTCTTTAATTCTACATTCTACAATGGTCAACTGTAGTATGTGGTTTAACAGATGCTGAAAACTTGATAAGGTTTCAACGATGCCTTCGCGGCGAAGCTTTGCAAGCTGTTAAAAACATTCTCATGCACCCCTCTTGTGTTAGCACTGCAATGTCTACACTTAAGTTGCTATATGGTCAGCCAGAAAAAATATTATATTCCGTAAAAAATAGATTAAAGTTACTACCACAGGTAAACCAAAATAAAATAGAAACATTTACATATTTTGCCATTGGTGTAAAAAACCTGCAAACAACTATTGAAGCTTGCGGTTTGCATGAGGAAATGAATAACTCATCGTTGTTACAAGCGCTGGTAGAAAAGCTACCACCAATTTACCAAATTAGTTCCAGAACACATAAGCTTGAGTTAGCAAAAACTAATATGCGTCCAAATATAGCGGAATTCTCAAATTGGATTTATAGTATGGGTTTATCAGCTAGCGCTGTTGTGTCACCAAATAACTCGGTTCCTATTGATAAATCAGCTATTCGCAAAAATGATAACAAACGAGCCTTTATTCATCTGCACAAGGAGGGAAGAGAAGAAGAAAAAACATGTTGCGTGTGCAAGAAGCTCTGCCACAACGTTGCTAGTTGCAAAATTTTTAAATCACTGGATCGTTGTGAAAAATGGAATATAATAAGAAAAAACAACTTATGTAAACAATGTTTACAAAAGCACTCAAATTTTAGGTCGTGTGGAGAAGTATGTGGAGTAAATAATTGTCAGCTTAAACAACATATTCTGCTTCATCAAAACACAGGTCAGAAGCAGAATTCAGACTCTCCTCAACTAAAATTAACCGAAATATATGCAAAGGCAAAAAACATAAACTTAAAGCGCATAGCACACAAATTGGTGAAATGTTGTTTAAAATTGTACCGGTAACGTTAAAAGGAAACAACGATAAAATGGTAAATACGTTTGCCTTTATCGATGAAGGCTCTTCAATAAGTTTATTAGATGAAGAAGTTGCTAATGAATTGCAACTAAGCGGTCAGCAACAAACATTGTGTTTGAAGTGGACCGGTGAAATTCAGCGCGAAGAAAAGTTTTCACAAAATCTGAATGTTGAAATTTTAACAAGTCAAGCAAAGAAAATAAAATTGAACGTACACACTGTGAGTAACCTGTTGCTGCCAATACAAACATTAGATGCTGAGGCTCTATGTAAGCAATTTAAACGTTTAAAAAATATTCCAATTAGAGGTTACAAGAACGCTATGCCGCGCCTTCTTATAGGAGTAGATAATTGGAAATTAGGAATTCCACATACAATTCGAGAAGGAAAGCCTACTGAATCGGTGGCGATAAAGACTGCACTAGGGTGATTGATTTACGGAGGATGTAGTAGAAAACAAAAGTCTCAAGAATCCTTCAGCTTTCATATTTGCGAGTGTAGTTCTGACTGTGACGAAAAGTTACATGAAATAGTCAAAAGGTTTTATTCGTTAGAAAATATAGGTGTTAACTTATCGTCACAACTAAAAGTAAATGCCGAAGATGAACGTTGGCTAAATATGCTAAAGTCGCTTAACAAAAAACGTTCTGATGGCCACTACGAAACCGCACTTTTGTGGCGATATGATACATTCGAACTACCAAAAAGCTACATCATGGCAAAGAAAAGACTTTTGTGTCTGTAGATAATATATTACTGATGCCCAGCTGTTAAGCGTTTTTAGAAAAACCATTTCCGATTATTTGCTTAAAGGCTACATCAGAAAGTCAGTCGTCAAAGAATTACACGAGAAAATTTGGTATTTGCCAATTTTCGCCGTATTCAATAAAAATAAACCTGAAAAAAGGGATAGTTTCAGACGTTGCCGCCAAGGTTGACGGAGTGTCACTTAACAGTCTACTATTGAAAGGACCAGATATGCTGGAATCGCTCCCGGGTATATTGCATAGATTTAGACAAAAGTCTGTAACAGTGTGTGGTGACATTGCCGAAATGTTTCACCAAATTTTTATTCGACCTGAGGATCAATATGCTCAATCTTTCCTATGGCGAGATTGCAAAACCGAAAATGAACCGGAAACTTATGCAATGAATGTTATGATTTTCGGTGCAACTTGTGCACCAAATATTTCACAATATATTAGAAATCTTAATGCATCAGAATTCGAAAAGGAATTTCCACAAGCAGCTGATAATATTAAGCGTAATCATTATGTTGATGATTACTTGGATTCCTTTGATACAATAGGTGAATCGATAACAATATCTAAGGAAGTAAAATTTATACAAAGTCAAGGCGGATTCTGTATTCGTAATTGGACATCAAATGCAGACAAGGTTCTGAAAGAGCTCAATACTGAACCGCAGACAGCAAGTAAAAGCCTAAATCTTGGCAACGATGCAGCTCTGGAGAAGGTGCTTAGAATATTTTGGATTCTAGATGATGACAAGGTCACTTTCAAACTATCAGCAATGAAATTAGAGAGCAAAATCTTCACTGGTGACCGTGCCCCTACAAAAAGTATTGCGCGCGTTAATGTCGATATACGATCCCCTCGTTCTGCTGGGCCACTTTCTTATGTACACAAAGATCTAAATGCAGGAAATCTGGCGCAGTTCTATTGCCCGGGATGAAACGACTTTGCCGGAGCAATTTTCAAAGTGGCTCAGATGGGTAAAAATACTTCCGGATGCAGAAAACGTTCGTATAAGTCGCTGTTATCTTAAAAGCTTCGTCAACTACAACTCACTTGACGTGCAGCTGCATACGTTTGTAGACGCGAGCGAAAATGGTTATGCTTCAGTTTCATATTTTAGAATTACTGACGGTAAGGATATTGTGTGCTCCTTAATCGGGTCCAGGACCAAAGTGGCACCGTTAAAGCTGACATCCATCCCGCGCTTGGAGCTCATGGCAGCGCTTATCGGAGCAAGGCTTTCAAACTACATTCTTCAAAACCACGAATTAAAAGTCAATCGAAAGGAGTATTGGTCTGATTCAAAGGCAGTATTGAGATGGCTATATTCCGTTCATCGTAAATACAGCCAATTTGTAGAATTTCGTGTAAGCGAAATTTTGGATTTAACCAATCAAAATGAGTGGAGGTGGATACCCATCAAACTTAATCTAGCGGATGAAGCGACTAAGTGGGTGCGTAACATCGACCTACACATTGATAGTCGCTGATTTAGTGGCGCACAATTTTTATACACGTCTGATGACAGATGGCCTACTAACATACATCCAACTACAGATACGATGGAAATGAAGCGCCACCTATTGCATATAGAGACAAATTATGAAATCATCGAAGTAGAATGTTTCTCTAAGTGGAACCGAGTCGTGGGCGCTACTAAGTTTGCGCTACGTTTCATCGATAACTTGAAATCGATATTACTCAGACGAAATCTACAGTATGGAGAACTTATGCAAGAAGAGATCAAAAGCGCAAAAATTTTCTTGTACCAACAAGCACAGAGGAAATTGAGAGAGTAAAAAGAAATAAGCTGCTACATAAATTAAGCCCTTTATACAAAAAGTCACCGTATTTGGATGACAACAACATTCTGCGCATCGATGGCCGAATATACATGACATTTCTTACAGGAGAGCAAGAGATGCCGATAATTCTTCCAAAGAAAAATCCTGTAACTACGTTAATAATAATGCACTACCATAATCTATATCACCATTTAAATAATGAAACCGTGGCAAATAAAGTTCGTCAAATATATTATATACCGCGTCTTCGCGTCGTTTTAAAGAAACATATTCGAAACTGTCAAAGGTGTAAAATCCGAAAGGCCGTACCGCAGACGCCACAAACGGCTAAGTTGCCTCGAGCTCGACTAACCCCTCATCTAGCGCCGTTTACTTTCACTGGCGTCGATTTTTCGGGACCCATTTTGACTACAGTAAATCGACACAAAGAAAAGCGATATTGAGTTTTATTCACGTGCTTAACTATAAGAGCATTGCACGTTGAAATCGCGTATTCTCCTACCACGAGTTCCTGTATATTAGCAATACGAAATTTTATGGCAAGACGAGGTATTCTGCGAGAATTCTTTAGCGATAATGGGACAAACTTTATTGGTGATGAGAGAGAACTGCGCGAAGCAGTTGCCGAAGGGGATCGAAATGAGCTCGTTCGCACTTTCACTTCTTCGTTTACGAAATGGAATTTTAATCCACCTCTTGCACCACATGTGGGAGGCGCTTGGGAACGTTTAGTGCGCTCCATAAAACTGTCCTCTATAAAATAACGCCTACTCGCACACCAAACGACGAAATTTTGAGAAGTATGCTGGCTGAAATTGAAAATATTGTTAATTCAAGGCAACTTACGTATGTTATTCTCGACGATAGCAATGCTGAAGCTATCACACCAAATCATCTTTTGTTGGGAAGTTCCAACGGTATGAAACCATATGCACTATTTGAGAGTAACGCAGGTACGCTTAGAAATAGTTGGCTAGAACCCCAACGATATGCAGACAACTTTTGGAAGCGCTGGTTGAAAGAATATTTACCTTCATTAACATGTAGGATGAAATGGCATGAGAAAGTCAAACCATAGGCGTCGGCGACCTTGTTGTGGTTGTTGACCCTTCATGCCCTCGCAACCTTTGGCCGCGAGGAAAGGTACTCGAGACGAGGTTAGCAAAGGATGGGCAGGTGCGTAGTGCAAAAATTCTTACTAATAGCGGTATCCAAGATCGGCCGGCTTCAAAGATTTCCGTTTTAGACGTGGCTCGAGAATTGAAGTAAGGCGACGAAGAATTTCTTGCCATACTAGGGGGCGGATTGTTACCGCCACTGTCTAAAATCTATTACTTTCTAAAATTAATCGACTATTATCAAATTTATTATCGATAAAATAAAATGTAATATGGGTCTTAAGATGAATTCTCTAACTGCACCAAATTTTCTTGTTCGTTTTGTACTTCATAAAGTTTTCATGAAAAAAGAGCAGTTCGAAGTAATTTATATTGAAATCGTCTTACGTCCTGGTATTCATACCTTAAAGTATGTATAATTTAACGATCAGTATTTATACTCATTTGAATATAGAGTTTAATGTGAATTTATATCTGAAATATGAATTTTAAAAAAACCAAAACCAAAATTATATGTGGCGAAAATATACAAATAAATTGTAATCTATATCTGGCTTTCGCAGTTTTCATTCAAAGTTCTAGGAAAATCAGGACGCTATCGTTCCGTTGGGAAATTGTCTCAACAATATCTAATATGTAAGTGTGACACAAAACAAAAATTTCGAGTAGAATAGAGGATACCTTCATAAAAAATAAAACAAAAATATAAAAAAATTATGTAATGAGAATAAAGGCAGAGTTTACTAAAAAAATGTTTAATTAAAGAAAAAAGAATAAAGTACTTAAATTGCGAAAAAATTAAGTGAAGTGAACAAACAGTTCCAAATAAAAACGCAATAAGTGCACTTAGAATTTTTTCCGGTATTTCTATTTAAGATTTTTTGGTACGCTACAAATTATTTTGGAACAATTTTTTAGGATTTTGGTAGAGGCTATTATAGGTAAGTGGCAACAATATATGTGTTTATAAAAAAATTAAATAAAATAAAATATATTGAAAATGATGTTAGAAAAATATATTTATATCCCTATGTTTTATAAAATATTAACTGCCTCGAATATTTCGGTGCATTGCGTTTTTTCTGGAACAAATTGAATCAGATGGCAGCCGTGAGCGTTTATACGTTTTGACCTTAAACCAAAAACATTTTTTGACATTTTTTTAAGTGAAATTTTCCGATTCAGTCAGTTGCATTTATATAACAATAAAAGAAGGTGACATAAAAGAATATAATATAAAATTAAATAAGAAATAATAAAATAAAGTAGCATAAAAGGCAATAAAATAAGTTTTATGTTATATATTTTGCACGAATTTAAGATTTTTTGTTCTAAAATGAGCATAAAATCTGGAAATGCAGAAACGTTTTGGGGCAAATTTCCCATAGTTGTTATAAATAAATTTAGTCAGTTTCATCAAAGGGTAACTCGTTATTTGGGAGTTCATGTTTTTTCTGAAAGCAACTGAAATAAAAAACCAATATTCTGGTAAATAAAAACCTATATATTTACGTGTTCAAAAAATGGGCCGGTTAAAAGTTACTTCTATTTAAAGTTTTTTTGTGCGCTACACAATTATTTTGGAGCATACCAATATAGAATAAGTGGCAACAACGCGGAAACAATATTTTATTCGAACTCATAATGAGTGAGAGAGTAGTTCTCTCACCGTCTGGCGCGTACGCATATGTATGCAAGTGAGACATTTGAGCAACACCACTACGCAACTTTTCGAATGAGAGCGGGCTTACATAATAGCTTTGAGTTTTTGGATATCATATTGGAGCACTTAAAAAATGGGCGGGTGAAAAACTAATTCTATTTAAGATTTTTTTTGTGCGATAAAAATTTTTTGTGGAAATAAAGCCGATAAGACTGAGAGAGAAGTATACAAAAATGTATCCACGTATTACAATATAAACGTATTACAGTAATAGCTTATTTGTTATGCGTGCGATCTATTTCCAATAAGGACATTAACCTCGGCTTTGCTGTTTACTAATTTGGGCATCGCTTGGTTTAATACGAACAAACACGCATCGAGAAGGCCGACGCCAACTGCTTCTTACGCCTTAGCTCTGAGGTATGTGCCATCACCTCTCGCAATTTTTTCGTTAAACTTTCATGCAAGAAAATTGATCCATAACCAGGCAAATCAATATCTGACAGCGCGAGCGATCTCTTTTTAGATTTGCAAAGCAAAGCAACCGATTTTAAGAGTTGGTTGCTGTCAGTTGCAGAGAACAGCTTACAATTACAATAATCGTTCCAACACGAAACAAATGTATACCAAATAAAAGTTCACAGCACAACCGTATACCGCCAATACAAAAACACAGGAATATTACAATAAAGATTCGGGGGTAAATGCAATTATCCCAGAGCGCGAAAAAAAAAAGTCTTACTTAGTCAACATATCTACTTCTGGACACTCTTTTTCCCCTTTTAAATATCATAATCGTTCTCACTTTAATTAGCTTGTTAATTTATTCGCATATAATTACTTTGTTTATTTATTATTATTATTGTTATTTTTTTTTTTTTTGTTTTGCTTTAATACAATTACAATGGTATTCATCTTGCATTTGGAATGAGCACTTTCATTTGTGGTGCTCTCTCTTCAAACACAGTTTAATGTTGGTAAACCCAGTTAGCAAGAAAGTACCCAGTGTTGATGACAACTCTAAAATCTTGTTAGATATTTTATGTAAGCAGTATCGTGGTCTTAATTTAGTACACTTTAATGCCCGTAGCCTTAGTGGTGATAAACTGGACTACGTTAGGAACGTTTTTGGGGATTCCTTATGTTTAGGCCAGCAGGCTAACCCCAAAGGAAAATTAAGGGCCGGCCACCCCAATGCAATTTAATACAAAACCGCTTATTTATTACGGCCATTAGCACTTATACTAAAAGAAAAAGTGACGTTTCGTTAAGTTACCCCGCCAAAGGCCTGTTAGCTTTGGGGGGTAAACGGAACGCGTGGAATGGTACTCGGTCACTTGGATTGAAGCAGCCACAGTATACGCACGCTCGAACGTCTTGAAGCCGCAAGTTTAAACCACATCAAGCGTCACACCGCCAGAACGCAGAGTCCCTGAATATTGTAATATTGTAGCAATTGCATGCTTGCTCCTTTAAACTCTATTTCTGTTATTTTCCACTGCATATTTTGTGAAATAAAGTCTATTGGAATTTTAATATTAATCACTGCCTTTCCTTCCTAACGTCCATCGAGAGAAACTAGTTTGGAGATCGCCAACTCAAGTTTTCATGGTCCTTTAGCGCCAGTGATCAAAACCGAAAGACAAATACAGTCCATTAAGGCAAATCCATTAATATTCAGCACAAATATAAGCGTTGACTACAAAGCCATTCCGGACACCAGCAACGGAATTTGTACAGCGTCAGAGTTCTTCAAATCAATATTAAAAGCGTTTGGTTAAAAGGTATGTGCTCAAATTAAAAGTGCCACAAAGAAAAAAGTGGTTAAGTTTTTTTTTCATATAAATCACATGCGGTGATAAAAAATTGCAAAAAAGTGACACAAGAAAAAAGTGGTAAAATTTTTTTTAATATCAATCACTTGCGGTGATTAAAAATTAATAAATAAACGGTGCTATTACAAAGCCTTTTGCCTATCAAATACTCTCCCCCAGCCGTGGTAAGAGGTATTGGACACAGCCTAAGGCTAGCAGTCAGTGGCCTAAAATCTTAGTAACTTTCCTTAAAACGTTCCACTGCACTGCACTTTCGGTTCTTGCAACCATCGCGTTTATAAATTATTAAACAAATTCTGAGCTTATTCGTGACAAAAAGGTGCTTGTCCAAACTTCTATGACACCACGTTGGTCGTTAGCAGAATATTGAAAAACTCGCCAACACAGTGCTTCCTGCTCGTTAAAAATGTAAACGTGCAAACACAAACGCTCATATTGCAATAGACCATTTATTGGCTTTAGCTACACGCGTTAATTGTGGCAAGCAATTTTTCTTTGGACACTTAGCACCAGCAATATTCATCTTAGCGGAGGAGACATAACCTCACATATTATATTGCACACCGGTCACACATACAGGCTCACTGGTTTTTCTTTTTAAATACAATATCTTCTTTTTCTTTAAAAGCAATATAAATTGGGTTCGAGTCGTTTAATCCTCACATTTATATTAGATTTTTTGTTCACTGTATCTTTATATCACGTATTTTTTACTTATATCACACATACGTATATAACTAATTTTCATAAAGTCTGGTATTCAGTGGCGAAGAGCTGAAAATAAAACTTTCTTGCATATACATACATATATATTTGGTTATAATAAATTTAACAAGAAGATTAAAGAGGTGATTCCAAAATTTTTCTTTTGCGTTAAAATTTTTTTTTGAGTGGTGGTGTTAGGTTATTGAAACCCTTCCCTTTGCTTCTGAGCATCAAACTCGAATCTTCTAATTAGGCCCTGCATAATAGTTATTCTCTGTTAAATATCAAACGATATGGAGAGATTCATTAAAGCAGCTGATTAGGTGGCACAGTTGGAGGCTGAGTTCAACGACAGACCTCAAGCTGAACACACAAAATATACTCTAGCCATTTACCAAGAAGAGTTAAAGAATAATTGGAGAAAGGCAAAGCTAGCTTATGAGGATCTCTTGTACTCTGAAACGGCAGTTCAACCATGGCTGAATTAATAGCAAAGCTAACTAAACGCGATAAGGAGGGAGAAGGGACACCTGATCCAGAACACAGCATGCGACTGCCTCCGTGCGATACGGATATATACCTCTCCTGGCCAACGTTCCGTGACATGTTCACGGCAATATGCATACGGAATAAGCGCCTCACCCCAGTTGAGAAGTTATTTCACCTCATCCAAAAAACGCAGGCTGAGGCAAGGGATATAGTTAAAAAATGCCCACTTACAAACGATGGGTTTGACACAGCGTGGAAGAATTTTGGGGAAAGATATGAGAATAAAGGAATCCTCGTTAATACCCAATTAAAAATATTATTCAATCTTGAAAGCATAGAAAGTGAGTGTGGCACCGCGATTAAAACACTTCAGCGGGAAATAAATAACTGCATCTCAGCTCTAAAAGCTCATCAAATTGAGATAGGCAATTGGGATGCGATATTCACATATCTATGCTCCACCAAACTACCCGAAAGCCCGCTAGCTTTATGGGAACAGACCATAGAGAATAAAACTGAAATATCGAAATGCGAAGATATGGATAAATTTTTATCGAATAGGTTCCAGGCCTTGGAAACAGTCTCGGGATTAACAGGTAGCAAAAATACCAAAGCTCCCAAACAACCACCACCCAAACATAATAATGATTCATCTCAAAAGAAAGTAGGCGCCTACCAAGCAAGTGTAGCTAGAAACACTTGCAGATGCTGTAAGAAAAACAACCACAAGCTGTCACAATGCCAAAGCTTCCAACGGCTCTCTGTCGTAGACAGAGTGGCGTTTATAAAAGACAGTAGGGGGTGTCTGAATTGCTTCTCGGCAAAACACACAGTATCCAAATGTACGTGCTCCTTTAATTGTAGCATTTGCCATCTAAAGCATCATACACTCCTGCATATTTAACAAAATGCGGGCACGAGTGCAAGACCAACCACAACCCAACAAACACAGTTAGATCAAAGACCATCTACTTCGGCACAGGCTCAGGCCCAACGTCAGTTTGCCCCGGCAAATAATCAACCAACCAACTTCAATTCCTGGTTCGCGAATACAAGCAAAGGGGTTCTATTAGGTACTGCGCAAGTCAATATTTTTCTATGAACAATTTTCGGCCCGCGCCCCAATAGACTCCGGATCAGAGTGCTCGTTCATTTCGGAGCTACTTAAGAGAAGGATAAATTTGTCCAGTTGGAAGCTAAATGCACAAGTGTCAGGGATAAACAACACGGTGTAAGCCCAAGTGAAAGAGGCATGCTTCATTCAGTTGCGGTCATCAATAAACTCGAATGTACTACAGCATTGGTTTTAGCCGAGCTCAGTTTTCCCGGACTTGGTGCTAGCAGATCGGAGGTTCTTTGTAAATGTACAAGTAGATCTTATTTTGGGTGGGGATATTTACGCGCAGATAATGCTAGGCGGTATACGGAAAATGTTCTAGGCACCCTCCTTGCGCAGCCGGCAGGTGTGTGTCATTTTTTAATGAGGTATCGCTGGATAAACAAATAGCGTCATTTTGGGAGCTGGAAGACATTCCCAAAAACCATATTTATACCAAAGACGAAAATTGCTGCGAGGAATTGTATCAAAACACCACCAAAAGAAATGAGGATGGCAAATATATCGTGTCTTTGCTTTTTAAGCAGGATTTTATAAAGGGTATCTCATTAGGACCGTCGCTTAAGAGCGCGTGCTCACAATTTTTCAGAAATGAAACCCGGTTAGCGAAAAACCCGGAATTACAAGCGGAATATAACCGAGTCATATCAGAATACGAAACGTTAACTCATATGGCACGGGTAGAAGAGCATGTTCCTGCAGATACATGCGACACCTATTTTTTACCCCACCACGCAGTAATTAAGGAAGAAAACACCACCACTAAAGTCAGAGTTGTTTCTAACGCCTCCTGTCCCACTGCTAATGGAATCAGTTTAAATGATGTCCTTCATTCAGGCCTAGTCCTTCACAGTGATCTAACGATTCTCATACTACGTTGGAGATTGTTCCGATACGTATTCAACAGTGACATCGAAAAGATGTACCGGCAGATATTGCTAGAGCCCAGGGACACCAGGTATCAACGCATCGTCTTCAGGTCATCCAACAGCGAACCCATCAGCCTATACGAATTGAAGACCGTTACCTTCGGAGTGAACTGCGCGCCCTATCTGGCCATAAGAACTCTTCTCAAATTAGTAAAGGACGTAGAGGAAACCCATCCCTTCGCAGCGGACATCCTACGACAGTTTATGTATGTCGACGGCATTTTAGCGGGCGGACACACCATTGCCACCGCCACGAAGGCAAGGGACGAAATCCAAGCGGCATTACAATCAGCCGGCTTCTCCCTCAGGAAGTGGACTTCCAATTGCGACCAAGATCGCATTTATTAAATGAAAACTTTTTAAATTTTGAAGATGCTAGCAAGGTTAAAGCATTAGGGATCAGGTGGAATGCCCACTCTGATTATTTCTATTTTTCTACGAAACCCATAGACAACCAAGTCGTGTTCACAAAGAGAACAATATTGTCTGCTATAGAAAAATTATTTGATCCGCTAGGTTGGCTAGGACCATTCATTATTACCTCGAAAATTATAATGCAAGGTATTTGGCTGGACGGCAGGGGCTGGGACGAAGCCGTATCTCCCGCGATATTAGATAGGTGGCATGATTTTTTAGAAAGCTGCAGACATATTGAAAGCATTCGTATACCCCGTTGGGTACAGTTTTCCTCGGTAGCGAGCAGGGAACTACATGGCTTTTGCGACGCTTCCGAGAAAGCATACGCAGCCGCAATATACCTGAGGGTACAAGTTGATAATCATGTGTTCGTAAATCTGTTCTTCGCAAAAACCCGTGTAGCCCCGGTGAAGACTATATCTCTAACCCGCCTTGAACTATGTGGTGCGGTTCTGCTAGCAGAAATAGTACAGTCAGTCGAAAAAAATCTTAATTTTAACAACCCTAGAACCTATCTATGGACGGATTCGACAATCGTCCTTGCATGGATTCGCAAACCCCAATGCTCGTGGTCCACTTTCGTTGCCCATAGGGTGACAAAAATAATTGACAAAGTAGGGAAAGAAAACTGGCTTCATGTCGACTCGACATCAAACCAACTTATGCTACGCCTCATCCGTACGCAGTATTGGATACCACGGGTCAAGAACATGATAAAATCGATAATCCACAATTGCAAGAAATGCACGATTTACCCAAAACGTGTTCAAACCCAGCTAATGGGAATTTTACCCAAGGAGAGAACTTCGTACTCACGGGCATTCACAAATACAGGAGTCGATTTTGCGGGACCTTTCGATATAAAGAACTTTCGGGGACGAGGGTGTAGAGTGTCGAAGGGGTAGATATGGTTGTTCGTTTGCTTTGCAACGAAAGCGATTCACTTGCAACCCACTTCCGACCTTAGCACCCAATCATTTTGAGTTCGTTTCGCGAAGGGGCTGCCCTAGTAAGATGTTTTCCGACAATGGCACGAATTTTGTCGGGGCTTCTAGAGCACTTAAAGCGGAAATGAGGGAATTCCTACAAAATGCCCGCGATAACACCCTATCCAAGTACTCCCATCAATCCTTATCGTGGCACTTCATTCCCGCATCAGCTCCTCACATGGGGGGACTGTGGGAGGCGGGAGTGAAAAGTTTTAAAAGCCACTTCACAAAAATCGCTTCATGTTGCAAATTCACCTTTGAGGAGTTTGCGACTTTGCTATGCAGGATCGAAGCCTGCCTCAACTCCCGACCATTGAACCCTGCGTCAAACAATGCATCAGACCTGGAGCCACTAAACCCAGGTCACTTTCTGGTAGGAGGACATCTCTTATCTCCACCAGAACCCGACGCCAGCGAAATTTCTGCCTCAATCATAAATCGATGGCAAAAGTTAAAATCCCTACATCACTCCTTCTGCAAGAGGTGGAAATCGGAATACCTCTCTGAACTGCAGACAAGAAACAAATGGAGATTTCCCAAAACGAACCTAAAAATCGGGGACTTGGTCGTAATCAAGGAGGGCAATTTGTCTCCAAACGAATGGAGACTCGGACGGGTGGTCAAATTACATCCAGGACCTGACGATCACGTCAGAGTAGTCGATATTATGACAATGAAAGGTCAGATCACCCGACCCTTGGTAAAGCTCATCATCTTACCATACAATCCCGATGAGCCAGAAGAGTCTGCGACATCCAATTAAAAATCCCTTCTATTGTATTCCTGTTCACGAAAGACCACACGAATGAGTCTACGCCGTGAGCTACCCAACTTATAAATCTAGTGGAAGTTCAACCAATAACCATGCATGTTCAAATGAAAAAAAAAGGAACGTCGAGAAGAATTTTGGGACATGGACAAAAGAAGAAAGTTAACTTGGAATACAAATCTGCTCAAGTAAGATAGAATTCAACCTTCAAATGCCCAGCAAATAGGCAGAGTGACTAATGGTCCTTCTTAATCACTCGGATCCTATATTTATATTCCGGCAAAACATCAGCTGTAGAAAACTGTAGTCCGATGGAGCCAGTCAATCACTTTGTGGGGAGGGAAATTAATAACCTCTGAAGAGTTTATCCCAATGAAACCTTTCTTTTTTGTGGCACATATGAAGAAAAACTGGGAAGGTGACTCAGGTGAATAGGAAAAGCCTGAATCGCTGTAGGACGATGCCATGGAATTAGACATATATTTATCGAAAGTCTCGGAATTAGGAAGCCCCAACGAAATCGCCGATAGACCCAAGTACTTTGATGTATTTAAATTTAAATGACCTAAACCCACGTATCTGTTTTTGTTATATTATCGACAAAAGATATCCACAGTTACTCTATTTGGTCAATGCACAATGTGTTCATTACCAAATCCATTTTACTACAATAGCATAATAAGTAGGATATAAGAACCATTTGACATATAGCAAGAAAGAAATAGATTGTAATTGCGAAGTTTAAGAGAAACTGGAAAGAAAGAGACATTTACGTGCATGTTGCGATGATTTAGGGCAACTACAGTTTCACCGTGTGATTCGCGGTTCGAATCTTTCATTTCGAATCAACACTCATTTCAAGTTTATATTCTTTAAAAAGGTTGGGAAGGTTCCCACATTCACACTCCATATTGAATTATATTTTACCATTCAATAACACACACTTTCGATTGTGAGTTTGTGACGGACTTTTCCTTTGACTTTGCCGGGGTTAGCCTCAGTCCGTTCAGGGTTCCTGAAAGTAGAAATTCCTACCGATCCTTCTAAAAGAATAACCCTGTTTATTCTTATAAAACGTTAGAAAAGTATTTATTTAATAAAAATTCTATTTCTACTCCTAGCTGATTCCCTTACTTTGTAATAGGTGACTGAGGTGATAAAGCCCTCGGCCAACCTCTGTGGTCGAATGGAGTGATAAAGCCTCCAGAAGAGTATACTTTTAGTATAAATGAAGTGAAAAAGCCTTCAGGTGTACTCTTGGTCGGTAGTGATAAAGCCTACCGACTCGTATGCCTGTCTCCTAATCTCTGAATTTCAATGCGAACTCGTCGCCCTTATATACTAATTTTTGCACGCAGGCAAACGGTTATTTTATAATAACAACTTTCAACTAATAGTATTAACAATATAAAACAATTGTTATTCCGGTAAATATTTCCTTCCCATGAATTTCCATGCACCATAATGCTCCCTATTGAATGCAATGCCTTTGTACTTGCTCATACCGTGCTTTCCAGGCTTTGGTTTATATATTGTGTGTTTGTATATTTGTTTGTGGTCACCTGATTCTAATGCTGTCTTTTGCTTTGCCCAATGCTTCTGCCTTCTGTTGTATGGCGTGCGTTGGTGTGTTGTATGCTAGTGCGTAAATATGTATAGCGAAATTTCAATTAGTAGCGGCGCTTATTTTGACCACTTGCTGCTGATCTCCGTTCACTTAAGTTATTATGTATGTTGTATTTGTAGCTGGATGTATTGGATTTTGAGATTGCAAAGGGTTGGTTGACCGCTGCATTTTTATGTTTTGTGCGTATCTACCTTCCTTCCAAATATTCAATGCATGTTAGGGTGATCCTATATTTAAAATTTATGTTTGCGAAAATGTAAATATTTGGCTTGCGTGCAAAAGTGCGCAAGTGTAATTTGTTCTTTAATTTAATAATTATCAATTCAATGTACAACAGAATATATATATTTAGGGTATAATTCATAAAGGTATACATATGTATATTTCTGGTGCTTCATATAAAATGTATAAGTGATAAATTCAAATATTATTATAAATTTCAAGTTATTTCAATATGTATGTTCTTTAGAAAAATGTATGGATATGTGTATGTTGTGAGGATACAAAGTCCTCGGCTTTGGGGTCCTCACACACCCCCCTTACCTTCCGCAATGAGACCCACCGTCACCAGGTCGGTGCGCGTGATCCGTACGCGGGAGTGGTGTTCGCCCATGCTGCTTCGTCGTCGCTGCCGTCGCTGGCCATCAGGCTCAATATGTCGCTGTTTTTGTCGTTGATGCTGCCGTTGACCCCGCTGGCCTTACGGCTTAATATTCTGCTGTCGTCGTTGTGGTTCAGGCTGCCGTTGACCTCGCTGGCCTTACGGCTTAGTATTTCGCTGTCGTCGTTGGTTGTTGGCGTTTCGCTGCCCTTCCCGTCGGCGGTATGTGTGATGCCAGTCTATAAAATAAATGAAAAACTGGTGGATTTTCCTCAGGCTGTTCCCACCGTGTATGGTGGATTTAAAAAAAAAAACGTAGTATATCATGCGCATAGTTAAAGAGTATATTTATGTAATTGTAGTACGAGTTTACCGAGCTTTTAGTGGTTGATTCCACTTCCGGGTACTTCTTGATATGAAATTTCTTCGTGTATGATTTGACACTGTCTCGGTTGGGCGTGTCCGTTACTGCCGATTTCATCCGGATTGAAGTAGAATCTTACAAAATAGTCTGTAATTCCGCAGTTGTCTCGGCGTGTGTGTTCGTTTAAGGCTGTCATAGCGAACTACCTTCCCAGGTGTAATCTTGATCCATGCGCCGGTTCTCTGGTGATCTGTAATTTATTTTCTGGAAATATTCGTACCTGATTCTCCGCAATTTTTTGTACTTGACCGTCTCTGTATGCTATCAGCTGTGGACTTATACCTTGGTTCTCTCCGTGTTGTCTCTCGGTCTCTTCGCTGACTCGTGTGAGCGTACCGCAAATGGCTACCTCGCTGTTCTCTCTCTGCTGTTGTACCTCGGAATTGTTGTTTGCTGTTTGATTTGACGATGTTGACGCGGTTTGATCTTCACTAGCGTCCTTCTTGTATCTCTGTTTATGAACTTGCCTCCTGGATCCGTTGTTGTCGGCGGCGTCGGCTGCGTGGTATACTTTCAGCTAACTTAGGTGGGCTGTCCTCCTCCTTCCTCTGAAGACTTTGTCTAGCTCTACGATTACTGGGGATGCAAAGTGCGTTACCCGGTAAGGTCCACTGTACCTGGGCGCTAGTTTGGCTGCAAAGTTATCCGCCGCTTTTGACAGCTGATGTTCCTTTACCAGCACTAGGTCGCCTATCGCCGGTCGCCATTGCCTTCGTCTTAAGTTGTAATACTTCGCTTGCTCTATAGATGCTCTCTCTTGCTTCCGTCGTACCATCTCGAATATTTCTTTCATCCTCGTTGACTTCTCTCCTGGGTTCGATAATTTCTCACCTGTACCAAATGTCTGCCCATCGTAAAGGCTGTTGGGGATTCTCGGTTCCCTCCCTTGTACTATGTATGCTGGACTGTATCCTGTCGATTCACATACACTTGTATTCAATGCCAGTGTTATCTCTGGTAACAACTCATCCCATGTCTTCTGCTCTTTTCCCGTAAATTGTGCTATCATCCTCTTGATGCTCCTGTCGGGTTCTGTCGGGTTATCCTGCGGTGTGTACGGTGCCGTTAATTGGTGTTTCACGCCAAGTTCCTCTAAAAATCTCTTAAAACGTCTGTTGATAAACTGCGCTCCGTTGTCCGTAATAAATACTTTTGCGACACCAAACGGTGCCAAAATCCTCTCTCGAAATCCTCTTATTAAACATTCTGTCGTTGCCTTTCGGATTGGAACTACCTCTACCCATTTTGAAAATTTGTCTAGGAAGACTAATGCCATCGTGTTCCCATGTTTCGATCGTGGCATTGGACCAACAAAGTCTGCACAGACTGTTGCCCAAGGCTCCTCTGAAATCTTCGTTAGCATCTTACCCGCGGCTGGCTGTTGACTCGGTTTGTATATTTGACATGTGTGACACTGCTGTACGTACTTCCTTATATCCCTGAACATTCCTGGCCAGTAATAACGGGTTTTTGCTCTTGCTATCGATTTTCGGATGCCCATATGCCCTGCGCTCGGTGTGTCGTGAATCTCCTCTAGCACTCTGCGTCTCTGTGGAGTCGGCACACATAGCTTCCATGGCACTGCATCTTCGCCATCCACCTGACTTCCTATGCGTCTGTACAATTTTCCACCCTCGATAACGTACTCTGGCAATTTCTCCGGGGCCTTTCTTACATCTTCCATCTTTGCTTTAAGCCACTTACACTCGGCTTTTCCGTCATCCATTGTCAACGTACCCAAATGCTCGTCCATCGGTTGCCTTGATAATGCATCTGCCACAACGTTCAACTTTCCTCTTCGATACTGTACGTCAAATGAATATTGCTGTAGTTCCAGCGCCCATCTCGTAATCCGACCAGTCGGACTCTCTATCGTATTCAACCATTTCAACGCTAGGTGATCGGTTATTACTGTAAACGTATATCCTTCTAAGTATGGCCTCATCTTTCGTATTGCCCAGACTATTGCCAAACACTCCTTTTCTGTCTGTGAGTAGTTCATCTCTGCCTTGTTTAACCTGCGGCTTGCGTATGCTATTACTCGCTCTTCGTCGCCTGAACCTTGCGTAAGTACTGCACCAAGACCAAAATCACTTGCATCCGTCTGTAAACTAAACTTCCTCGAAAAATCTGGACAAGCGAGTACCGGTGCCTGCGTCAGTGCTGCCTTAAGTGCTTCGAATGCTGATTGTTGCTCTTCACGTACCAGATTGCTGATTAAAATGTACCGGTGGTTGTCCGACCTCCAATTGATTGGGTGCACCATTTGCCTGCCTATCATTTCTTGGTGAATTTAGTTCGATGCTTGTCTTTGATGCTTGTGGATTTGTTAACCGCGCATGCCGAATCGCCAACTCTGTGAATCTATTCCGTAAGTTCTCGTTATCCTTCTCCTCTTGGATGAATGTGGCCAATCGTTTTCTTAATTCGTCAACCGTTCCGCCATCCTCTAGCCCAAATTCCGTGCTGTAGGCTACCAGATCCTCTCGAGTGAGATAGTATATCCACGGTACCTTTACCATTGTTTTGCTTTATATCCTCGTCGTTTTAACCCAGAAGGGTATGGATCTTGTTTCCCTCTTCGTTTCTGAAGCTCTGAAAGTAAATCTTAAAATTTGATTTGTTTAACCTGCTCGGGCGCCAAAATGTGACGGACTTTTCCTTTGACTTTGCCCGGGTTAGCCTCAGTCCGTCCAGGGTTCGTGAAAGTAGAAATTCCTACCGATCCTTCTAAAAGAATAACCCTGTTTATTCTTATAAAACATTACAAAAGTATTTATTTAATAAAAATTCTATTTCTACTCCTAGCTGATTCCCTTGCTTTGTAAGAGGTGACTGCTGTGATAAAGCCCTCGGCCAACCTCTGCGGTCGAATGGAGTGATTAAGCCTCCAGAAGAGTATACTTTTAGTACAAATGAAGTGCAAAAGCCTTCAGGTGTACTCTTGGTCGGTAGTGATAAAGCCTACCGACTCGTATGCCTGTCTCCTAATCTCTGATTTTCAATGCGAACTCGTCGCCCTTATATACTAATTTTTGCACGCAGGCAAACGGTTATTTTATAATAACAACTTTCAACTAATAATATTAACAACATAAAACAACTGTTATTCCGGTAAATATTTCCTTCCCATGAATTTCAATGCACCATAATGCTCCTTATTGAATGCAATGCCTTTGTACTTGCTCATACCGTGCTTTCCAGGCTTTGGTTTATATACTGTGTGTTTGTATATTTGTTTGTGGTCACCTGATTCTAATGCTGTCTTTTGCTTTGCCCAATGCTTCTGCCTTCTGTTGCATGGCGTGCGTTGGTGTGTTGTATGCTAGTGCGTAGATATGTATAGCGAAATTTCAATTAGTAGCGGCGCTTATTTTGACCACTTGCTGCTGATCTCCGTTCACTTAAGTTATTATGTATGTTGTATTTGTAGCTGGATGTATTGGATTTTGAGATTGCAAAGGGTTGGTTGACCGCTGCATTTTTATGTTTTGTGCGTATCTACCTTCCTTACAAATACTCAATGCATGTTAGGGTGATCCTATATTTAAAATTTATGTTTGCGAAAATGTAAATATTTGGCTTGCGTGCAAAAGTGCGCAAGTGTAATTTGTTCTTTAATTTAATAATTATCAATTCTATGTACAACAGAATATATGTATTTAGGGTATAATTCATAAAGGTATACATATGTATATTTCTGGTGCTTCATATAAAATGTATAAGTGATAAATTCAAATATTTTTATAAATTTCAAGTTATTTCAAAATGTATGTTCTTTAGAAAAATGTATGGATATGTGTATGTTGTGAGGATACAAAGTCCTCGGCTTTGGGGTCCTCACAAGTTAAAGTATATTTGCATTTATTCTTTGCACTATTACCCACATAATAAACCATTGCTTTACAACGTCTTGCTTTCCAGAGGAGTGGAAAAAAGACGTCATACTACCAGTAGCTAAGAAAAGTAAGCCTACAACTCTGAACACAATTGGCGCCCAAATGTAAGTCGCTCGACCAATTGTGTTTTGCGTGAAAGAAATAAAACACGATAATTAGTATTTACATAGGAATATGTATTACAATTATAATGAATGTTTTATTTACGTCTATTTGTATACAAGTATATGTAAATATCATAATATAATGTTGAGAAATCTCGAACGCAGGAACAGCTGGTGATTCGTTGACAGGCAAACTGGATCAGAGCCGCCGGCAACTTCCAGATCGCCACCGAACCCCAATTTTCTCACTTAACGAAAGAAAATATTGGATCGAAAGGACGATTGGAAGTTAGCCGTTGCTTGCTGACAAGAAAAATAGTTAAGTCGGGAGCGGCTACCCGGTAGGAAATTAATTGTGCCTCTGGCCTAAACATGCCAGCCCCCTTGCTATAAGCAATACTAGAAATAACGACACGAGCTGGTCCAACCTTGGATTTAGAACTTGTGAAGTAAATTATTAATTTGTTGAAAATAAAAATACGAAAAATTTAAAAAATTTACATTATAGAGAGTTCAAATAGTAAAAAAGAAAAAAATTACGTTTGTATATGTTTATCTACACACAATGTTACGGCGCCGTGGAACCAGAAATGACCAATCCGAATATGGTCGATTGCAGAAACAGGCTTCCTATCGATGACGTAAGTGTACCGCTCACCATAATTTTTGTATAAATATCAGCATCGATGACCAGTCGAATAGGAGAGGACATATAAAATTGAGGATCCGCCAGCCGCGTGAACTGGAACGGCGTAGCTATTTTTGGATCCAGGTTCCTCTCGGACTTATTCGAGCGTATCTCTCGACCACCGTAGCCAGTGTCGATATCCGTTCATTAACGCCATGTTTACCGCGAAGTATCAGGTAACGACTTTCGTTGTGACCACTCCCTGCACGCTCCAGCTGTATTTGACGTGCTAGCTCTGCATCAATGAGCTTATTCGGGGTGCACGGGTCAATTAGTGCCCGCACTAGATGGAGTCGACCGCCGGATTCAATTTTCATGATAGCTGTAGGAGCTACCGGCTCGAGGGTAGTCAAAATTGGCGCAGATGCTATCGAAGATTGTTTCCCGGCTCGAAAACCCTTCGGTGCGGCATGTTGGAAGGCGAGGAGGTGACTCTCTTCTGTAGGCTTGAGCTGTTTCCGCGTATACGATTTTAGGGACGGTCGGAAAGTATTTAATGCCGAGCCCCCTTGTCGGATTTTCGTGGAAGGTCGATGACGACTGCGACGGTGGGACGGTCGAAAAATATTTAATGCCGAGCCGCCCTGTCGACAATCTTTCTGCGTAGCAGAAGGACGAGTTACTGCACTTCCCAAGCGTTTATGAACTGATGTGCGGGAGTCTCTATTCGTAAGGCTTCGTGGCATCGGCGATTGGCAAGGATTTAATGTCAAGTCGCACGACCGCCTTTCATGTTGGAGCAGCGGGCGGAAAGTATTTAATGCCGCGCCACTGCCCTCCGTTGGAAGAATACTCTCTTCCGCACTTTGCGCCAGTTCCTCTTCCTCTACCTGTTGAGCCCACGACTTTGTTTCCTCTGTGAAATGTATAGAGAGTGCGTCGTCGGAATCGTCGTTGTTTTCTTCGCGGCGACGTAAAGGCCCCATTGACGTCGGCCGCTCCTTGGCGTCGGCTTCTATATGAAGTGTGGTGTGATGCTTGTCACCACAATGATGGCAGCGTGCAGTGCTTGGACAAATTTCCATGCGATGAAACGGAGAGAGGCAATTTGGGCAGTATTTGTGGATGAGTACCACCCGCAACCTCTCCTCCGGTGACTTGGCACGATACTGAGGGCATACCCTTATCCCATGGTTGTTGTTGCAGATGCGGCATGGTCGGGGAGGAATGTGTACCATGTTCTGACTTTTTTCGAGATGCGACAAAACGAGATATTCTGTAATGAAAATAATGTGTTTTAGTGAAAAGGTAATGAAAATGGAAAATGGAGGCGATGGGTGGGTGATGAGTGACGAGGCGTTTAGTATCCTTGATTAATCGGTGGATTCACTCGATTGTAGTCGGACAAGTTTGAAGATTGGTCGTGTGACTAGTCCTTTCTCTGTTCGAACTTTTACTACTCGAACGCGGTTGTCGGACCCACGATGAACATCGACGACTCGCCCGAGTCGTCATTCGTTTGGTGGCAGATTATCCTCACGTATCACGACGAGATCATCCGCCTTCATGTCCGGCTGTTGTCGCTTCCACTTAGTCCTCTTCTGCAACTCCGTAAGGTATTCGGTCTTCCATCGTTGTCAGAATGAATGATGCAATGCCTTCATTTTTTGCCATCGGTTGACTACTGATGCTGGATTATCGCTAATCTGAGTCTCCGGCGGAGACAAGAGGGGAGCGCCTATAAGAAAGTGTCCAGCAGTCAGTGGTTCTAAACTCGAGGGGTCACTTTAAGTGGGACTAAGGGGTCTTGAGTTGAGACAGGCCTCAATTCTACATAAAAGTGTAGACAACTCCTCAAATGTATACTTAAACCAAGATGCCATTTTTCGCAAATGGGTTTTAAAACTCTTCACCCCAGCCTCCCACAAGCCGCCCATGTGAGGAGCTGATGCAGGAATGAAATGCCAAGAAACCTCTTGATAAAAATACTTGGAAAGTAATGCAGTACGAGAGTCAGACAGAAAAGCCTTGAGTTCTGCTTTTAACCCTAGATGCTCCAACGAAGTTGGTTCCGTTGTCTGAATATATATTTTTTGGACATCCTCGGGGCGATATAAACCTAGAAAAGGCCGCCAGAAAGGTAGGTGTACTGAGATCATTTGTTGGTTCCAGATGAATTGCCTTTGTTGCGAAACAGACGAAGAGAC